>NC_136857.1:592247-755126 GCF_951799975.1 Gobius niger | reverse complement strand
AGCAGCGATCACATCCAGCCTGATTTAACCCGCTTCTCTCCGGTTTCACTCTGTCGGCTCAATGAGGGCTAGGGCTGTGCAATTAATCGAAATTCGATTACGATTTCGATTACAACAGTAAACGATTACAAAATTAGAATAATCGCAAAAAATCGATAATTCTTTTTTCAATATTTTTTTTTTCCATTTTTTTTTTTTTTTTTTAATTTTTGGATTTTTGTCACTTTTCTGAAGGATTTTTGTCACTTTTCTGATGGATTTTTGTCACTTTTCTGATGGATTTTTGTCACTTTTTTGATGGATTTTTGTCACTTTTTTGATGGATTTTTGTCACTTTTTTGATGGATTTTTGTCTTTTTTCTGCTGGATTTTTGTCACTTTTTTGATGGATTTTTGTCACTTTTTTGATGGATATTTGTCACTTTTTTGATGGATTTTTGTCACTTTTTTGATGGATTTTTGTCACTTTTTTGATGGATTTTTGTCACTTTTTTGATGGATTTTTGTCACTTTTTTGATGGATATTTGTCACTTTTTTGATGGATTTTTGTCACTTTTTTGATGGATATTTGTCACTTTTTTGATGGATTTTTGTCACTTTTTTGATGGATTTTTGTCACTTTTTTGATGGATTTTTGTCACTTTTTTGATGGATTTTTGTCACTTTTTTGATGGATTTTTGTCACTTTTTTGATGGATATTTGTCACTTTTTTGATGGATTTTTGTCACTTTTTTGATGGATTTTTGTCACTTTTTTGATGGATTTTTGTCACTTTTTTGATGGATATTTGTCACTTTTTTGATGGATTTTTGTCACTTTTTTGATGGATATTTGTCACTTTTTTGATGGATTTTTGTCACTTTTTTGATGGATTTTTGTCACTTTTTTGATGGATTTTTGTCACTTTTTTGATGGATTTTTGTCACTTTTTTGATGGATATTTGTCACTTTTTTGATGGATTTTTGTCACTTTTCTGAAGGATTTTTGTCACTTTTCTGATGGATTTTTGTCACTTTTCTGATGGATTTTTGTCTTTTTTTGATGGATTTTTATCACTTTTTTGATGGATTTTTGTCACTTTTTTTGATGGATTTTTGTCACTTTTCTGCTGGATTTTTGTCACTTTTCTGATGGATTTTTGTCACTTTTTTGATGGATTTTTTTAAAGGCAGCAAATAATCGTTTGAATAATCGTGATTTCAATTATGACAAAAATAATCGTGATTATTATTTTTTCAATAATCGAGCAGCCCTAATGAGGGCTTTCCTGTTTCACATCATTCTGAGGTGACAAACACAATGTGAAGCGCCGGCGCGGAAACGCTCAAAAGTGCTTTAAAACGCTTGAATATTGTATGAAACTGGACGCTCTGCTTAAATAAAACCGGCGTGTTTTGTTATTGCCTGTCAGTTCCCTGCGAGAGCGTCCCCCAGATCAGCGCTATTATTGTTCCCTTCAAGCTAAGACCCAGTTCAGTCAAAAACGACGGCGAGGAGGTTGAGTTTATCCCCAAATGCTTTCTTCCCTTCCATCCTCTGTTCATTATTCTTCCGGATAAAAACAACTGCCTGCTCTCCACTGAGACGCGCTGTGATCCCCGCTTCTCGGGTAAATATTGAGAAATGTTAATAATAAAGAAGTCAGAGTGGAAGCGGCGTGTGTCCTCTGCGGGGAGCCGTACTCGTCAGGCTGTCATCAGGAGAGACGCCGACCGCCATCGCTGCTCATGAGCACCGTTATGAGCGCTTCCACTGAAATAACAGGAGCACGAGGGGGCCTGGTCTCTTTAACAGCTGGAATGACTCACGCTGTGAACTGAAACGATCGCGCTGCACCCAGAGGACGCGCATTAAAGCAGGACGCGCTTTATGATGTAGAGTCAGTTTGCTTTTACAGCTGCAAAGGCACAACTACAAAGGTATAGTCGCGTGTTTTTAAAGGGGCACATGTCACGGATCATCTGTGGGGGAAGAAGTGCTGAAATTACACAGGTTTAATGTTGTTTATCAAGCTCAGGCAGAAACCGGCCCCTCCTGGAACCGCCACCTTAACGCAGTAAATTAGAATAACTGCCTTGTATAAAATGTCTCTCTCAAAATGGCTGTAGTGAATGTCTTGAAATAGGCCTCTGTCTCTTTAACCTCTTAACTCCCGCCTGAACCGAGAGGATCTTTTTCCTCACGTCATCAGATTTTTTTTCCACCATTTTTTTGTAGGTAGTCGACTCGTTTTTGTAACTTTTTTTGTCATTTTTTTGCAACATTTTTTTCATTTTTTCGTCATTTTTTTTATCAAATTTGTTTCATTTTTTTGTCACATTTTTATCATTTTTTTGTCACATTTTTTTTTTTTTTTGTCATTTTTTTTTATCAAATATTTGTCAATTTTTTGTCACATTTTTGCCACTTTTTCATCAGTTTTCTTCACTTTTTTGTCACATTTCTATCATTGTTTTCGTCTCAGTTTTGTTTGTCTCAGCTTTTTTCGAGAAGCTTTTGGATTGGAGAGAATGTGCTCGGTTCAAGTGGGAGTTAAGGGGTTAAATGTCTCTCTCAAAATGGCTGTAGTGAATGTCTTAAAATAGGCCTCTGTCTCTTTAAGAACCTCTGAGCCTTTAGACACGCCCCCTCCACACGCTGTCTGTGGCATCAGTGGGGAGGGGGTTCTGCTGAGGAGCAGTGGTTGGTTACTCGGCTGGTGACCAAAGCTCGGAGGCGTCTCCAGGAGGTGGGGGCGTTCCTAGGAGGACTCAGGCAAACCTATCCCTAAAATGGCCGCCATCAGAGTTTTTACAGATTACTCAGAAATACGTGAATGTGCCAAGGCAACACTTCAGCCGTGTTTTTAATGAGGGAGTGACAGAATAACATGATGGAAAGCTGGAAAAAGTCAATTTTGCAGAATACCCCCCCTTTAAATAGAGGATTTTCTATTTTATTTCTTTCTATTAATCCTCTTATGGGTGTTCCTTCAGTATATGGGTCAACCCAATTTCAGATCCTGTTTATCGCTTGCTTATGCCTGATTCAGCCCAAGTTTTGACCCAATAGTCTTCTCTGGTATTGATGTTTTTATGCGGTGTTTTCAATTTGGCATCTCCATTATTCAGGTATATACTTCACATCGTCTGTACGCACTTCAGTAATGAGATAAAAAAAACTCTGAGCGTCTCTGAAGTAAAACCACTCCACTGTGCGCAGCCTAATTCTCCTACGTGAAGTCTCCGTAACGACCTCGCATGTATTATTCAAAGCAGTGTCAGTGAAACGGCTCCGCTCTGGAAGGAGGCGTCTGATACGGTTGTGTAACGCGAGGTTTTCCAGGACAGGTCCATAAACCCTCGCTCAAAACAATTAGTGCTTTGCTTTTGCTTCTCAACCCACCCCCCTCTCCCAGACGGCCCCCCCAGGACCAGAGAGAGAGGGAGGGGGAGAGCCGACAAGCAATATCCAGCTGACATTTACCCAGCCACTGTCTCCATCAGCCAGGCAATTACAGCAGCCCGTGGTGAAATACGGAGCGAATAAAAGCCCCCGGGAAACGGGCTGTGACGCTTGTTTGTGACAATAACAATGAGTTCTCAAATCATTATGGTCTGTTTTTAATGCTAAAAGGTGAAGCTGTCCAGTCTCATGAAACGCTGAAGTGACTCGTCAGGACTTGTGATGGTTAAGTTATACGCGTTTCATTCACACATGCTTGAATTACGCTGAAAAAGTCACCTGAAGGTAACCTGACAAAATATTACAATATGTATCCACTCCCTCCTCCCGACACAAAACCTTACTATATTTCTGCATTCTTGACAGCTTTTTACTTAAAGTGGGGTATTCTGCAAAATGGACTTTTTCAAGCTTTCCATCATGTTATTCTGTCACTCCCTCATTAAAAACATGGCTGAAGTGTTGCCTTGGCACATTCACGTATTTCTGAGTCATCTGTAAAAACTCTGATGGCGGCCATTTTAGGGATAGGTTTGCCTGAGTCCTCCTAGGAACGCCCCCACCTCCTGGAGACGCCTCCGAGCTTTGGTCACCAGCCGAGTAACCAACCACTGCTCCTCAGCAGAACCGCCTCCCCACTGATGCCACAGACAGCGTGTGGAGGGGGCGTGTCTAAAGGCTCAGAGGTTCTTAAAGAGACAGAGGCCTATTTCAAGACATTCACTACAGCCATTTTGAGAGAGACATTTTATACAAGGCAGTTATTCTGATTTACTGCATTTACAGACCAACAGAAGGTTTGTCATCATTGTAGTGTGATATAGACTGGTGCTGTGGGACTGACAAAAGCAGAACACCCCCTCTTTAAAGCAGAACACCCCCACTTTAATTTTGAGTGCTTCAATTTAGGGATGAAAATGGCTGAGACGTTGAAGCAGACCCCCCACAAGGTCGTGTGTTAGGTCTCATATTATACGACCCACAGTTATGCTCATGGCTTTTAACACCGCACCAGTTGTGTTGTCCCCCTGTGTCTTTTATATTATTGTATTGTTCTTATCTATTTTAATGTAGTTTTTTTCTTATTTATTATTTTAATCTGTGTATTATTTCTACATATTGTTTTATGCACTCATTTGTATAATAATCGCATGTGAAGCACTTTGGAAACAGTTTGTTATTTGAATGTGCTATATAAATAAAGTGCATTGGATTGGATTAAATTTGTTCCAAAAGACAGAGCTAAATCTCAGATTGTCTTTGGGAAAGGCTCAGACTGGCTCACTTTGTCAGTCTGTCTCAGGGCAGCTGTAGTTACACATGTACTGTCTCTAAGTGAATGAGTGCACTGCAGATGTAGTACTCGGTTACATTTACTCAAGTACATGTACTTTAAGAGACTAGATGCAAGTAGTCATGTTTATACTCGTTATACTGCCACCTCAGGTCTTACCTGTAACTGCAGCTTCTATATTAAGCTCGTGCATGACGGCACCTCAGACCCGAAGTGACATCTTTCTGAGCGACAGGGCAGGATTTTAGAGGCAGTTGTGGTGAACAGGTCTGAGCTCATTCACACATTAGGACATGGAGGAACATGTGGGGGAGGAAAATACACAACAAAAACAAACATTTTTAAACTCCCTATAGTCCCCTTAAGTAACTTTTTGAAGTAACTGTATTTTTGCCAGAATTATTTTCATACAGTACTTGTTTCTTCTACTTGAGTTATATTATAATGAAGTAGTTGTACTCTTACTTGATTAAAAAAAAAAAAAAAAAGTAACTCATGCCACTGTGGGTAAATCTTTTAGAAAAAAGTCTTCATTTTGACGCATAAAATAGATGTATTTTGTTTATTTAATTCTTCATAATGATTTATGCTGATATGAAGAAGACTTTTTCTCATAATTTATGTCACTACTTAAAAATGAATCCACCTTTTATGCTCAAACAGTTACTTAGTTACTAACATTACTCAAGTAAAATGTTCTCGAAGTATTTTTTTTACTCTTAATTGATTAATAATATTGGCTAATCAACTCACCTCTGGTTATTTATGACCATGACCGATGTTTTGCTTCTTCTACTAAGACATTATTCCATGATTTGTTTCTCAGAATATATGTCACTACTGAACCATGAATCCACTTTTTATGCTCAAACAGTTACTCACAGCACTCAAGTACAAAGTATTGTTGTCTTTTTGGCTAATCTACCCACCTCTGGTTATTATACATGACCATGACGATGACCCACAAGTTGATTTGGGGTGTCTGAGTTGAGTCAAATGGTAATGGTCTCAACTTATATAACGCTTTTCTCCCTTTATCAGGCCCAAAGCGCTTTACAGGAAAGCAACCAGTCACCCATTCACTCTCATTCATACACCAGTGTACGCAGACACTGGAGGCAAGGAGGGTGAAGTGTCTTGCCCAAGGACAGTGCTAGAGGATAACATTAAATGGCTATTTATCATTCTGGGTCAGGTTGTTCAGTCGTACTGTCTCTGTCATGGCCTTGACTGTGAGGCTCAGACTCTGGTGTGTCAGTCTGATGCTCGAGAGGGGATTTATCCCTTTTCTGTGGAAGCATTAGCAGACTTTAATGGTAGGACTAGAGCAATGTCTCGAGTTCATGTCTCTCCAGTATAAACATCCAGACGGCTGCTGTTTTTCATCGATCCTCTCCAACACCATTGTTAATTCTCTGACAGACAGTTTGCATTTGCAGGAGCTGGGATTCAAACCCACGACCTTCCGATCCGAGACGACCCGCTCTACCACCTGCACCCCCGACACCCGTCAAGTATAAATTACAATCTGTGCTGCGATGGAAAACTCTGGACAATCGAGAGCCGACACTAAGAGAACTGGAGACAGAACTTCTGATCTTCTGCCGCTTTCACAGCATCACAACGTCTGTACTACAGCTCGGGCACAGCACCAAAGGAAAACAAAAGTCCATATTTGATTAAAGAAATCCCGAACCGCGGAGAATGTGTCTCTCAAGAGAAAACTAAATAAAAGATTCATCTATGCACACAGTGATCTTTAATTACAACGTACAACGACGCGTTTCCCGTTTTATCTGTGCACAAACACGCAGCTCCATGCACAGGCCTCTCCCCCGTGGTCGCCAGCCTATAGTTTCTTAATTACCACATCTGTGATCCCACAACATCCAATAATATGCATCTGGAATATGTATGAGCAATAACACTGGCTTATGTTGGGAAAGAGTTGTTTATTTCTCCAACTGGTCTTCGGGGAGCGCTCAGTGTTCTCTTACTCCTGTTCTCCTGTTTTTACTTCACCGCCTGCTTCATGCACATGTCGGAGCGTCGATTCCTGGAGAGACCATCCCTACGCCAGGATAACGCTTATTTTAAGACACAATATGAGCAAGAAATAGAATGTGGGAATGTTTTAAATGGAAATGAATGTAGAGTGATTGTAGATGCATTTTTAAACTAGCCATAACTGAGTGGAAATCTCAATCTAAACAAGCTGTGATTACTGTTGGTGATGTCGTCTGCAAAATGTCTTTTCCCCCAAGAGTTGTCATTGTGTATAAAACAATGGGGAAGGACGGCACTTCTCTTTGGCCCTACCACCCCCTAGTGGCCAGGGGCGACTCCAGAAGGTTCGCAATAACATGTAAACCAATGGGGACTTTACATGGAACAGAAAACACTTAAAAGCCAAAGTGTTTTCTTTTGAGAATGGTGTCATATTCTTAACTAGGTCAGTTTTACCCAAATCCGTAAGCTCTACAGGCCAGAGTAACACCTCATTTGAAAGCTAAGACCTACAAAACTCATCTAAATGGGGCTTTTTGTTGTCACTATATTGTTGCTCTTATGTGGCCTTAGACTTTTTCATCCAATATTTGTCACTTTTTCATTAAAGCAGCACTAAGTAACTTGTTAACCTTAATAAATCCTTTCCGTCGTCCCTCTGGGTGTAAAACAACTGGCAGGGGTGCCCAAAGTGAGGCCCGTGGGCCAAATCTGTCCCGCTGAAAAATGTCTGTTGGCCCGCCAGAGAGTGACCTACTTTTGCGTCGCATCTGGTTAATACCAATGGCCGCTGGCTGCCCTGCTTTTTGACCACAAACGTGGGGGCCGCCATTGCTCCGCCGTTGCTGCAGTACCTCCATATCGCCGCTAGGCCCCCATTGAAAAGCATTGGACTTTAGACACGTTAAAAACTACTTTAAAGCCTGGTTTCAATGTTTTCAACTCTAGACTAGGCAGATCTTCCTCCTGAGATAACGCTGGGTTAATAACAATATATGAAACCAGGCTGGTTTTCGTAATATGAATTTTTGAAATCTGGTACTTAATGAGGCTCGGACTGTTAGCATTGGAGCAGCGCGAGCTACACGTCACGCAAGGGCCGAGTCTACGGTGAAGATCCCGCCCTTATGTCCTTTTTAGGAACATGCGTCGTCAGAGCTGGGGAGGAGTCTGTAAATCCGCCATGAATTCCCCCTCGGCCGTGGTCATTCTGGTAAACGGGGAGGAGTGAGCAGAAGACGTCCATTTTTTCTACAGTCTATGGTTAATACTAACTCTCTTCCATTCATTCTCAATGGTAAATATGGATGCAGTACACTTTTTGACCACCAGCGTCAAATTGGGGGCGCTGTTTCACTCCTTTCACAAAGTGAAGGTTGTGGTGTCTTAGTATTATCAATGGCTCGGCTTTTGCCATAGTTACCATTCGTTTTAATATAGCTTGTTATTTGCATGGATACAATTAAATGCAAATGTCGGTTATGGAAAAAAAAAAGTAAATAAAATAAAGTAACTATTATTATTTGCAGTTATATGTGTTTCGTGCTTGACATTGCTGTGTTTGGCCCACGACTCACAGGTACTTTTTCATTTTGGCCCTCAGAGACAAAAAGTTTAGGCACCCCTGGTTTATGGGATGATTGGAGGGTCTTTCGACTCCCCCTGGTGTCTGGCCAGAAAACCACAATTGCAGCTTTCCTGCCTCCGGGTCGGAGCCACCAATACACACTATTAGAATCACGAAGAAGAAGCTAACAGGCTACTGGGCCAAGCTAACTGCGGGCTAGCACCGCTTCAGCAGTATTTACAGCCAAGTTTGAGTGAAAAAAATGATCTCCATTGTGTAACTGGATGCACAATCTCCCTCTGTCCCTTTGTCTTTTCTGTCAGCGTAGGATTTACTCTCACGGACAATTAATGAGTAAAAAAACACCTGCAGTGGCGCTTATGACCTCTAGGGGCAAGAGTGACTTGCACTGCTTTAAATTTCACTTCTTAATCAAATTTTTGTTTTCTTCTTCATTGCTTTTTTGTCATTTTTTTGTTGCTCTTTTGCTACATTGTCATCCTTGTTTTCGTCTCATTTTGACGCTTTTTTCAAGAAGCTTTTAGATTTGGGTAAAGCCAAACTGGAGAAAATATGCTCGGTTTAGGCGGGGATTAAGGTTAAAGGAACAGGTCGCTGTTTTTTCACACAGAGATATGTTCTTACCTGAGCTTAGACGGGTTGATGTGTACCTGTCTGGTCTTTGTGTGTGCCCTCAGTCATGCAAAACGACCCAAGATGTTGTTAGCATTTAGCCTCTTCCAGCATATTCCTATAGCTCCAAACTGGGGGGAAGTTGGAAGCGACCACGCTCTTTCACAGGCACAAAGACCAGACAGGTACGTATAAACTCGTCTAAAAAAAACATGGCTGAAGTGTTGCCTTGGCACATTCACGTATTTCTGAGTAATCTGTAAAAACTCTGATGGCGGCCATTTTAGGGATAGGTTTGCCTGAGTCCTCCTAGGAACGCCCCCACCTCCTGGAGACGCCTCCGAGCTTTGGTCACCAGCCGAGTAACCAACCACTGCTCCTCAGCAGAACCCCCTCCCCACTGATGCCACAGACAGCGTGTGGAGGGGGCGTGTCTAAAGGCTCAGAGGTTCTTAAAGAGACAGAGGCCTATTTTGTCACTTTTTTGTCATTTTTTTGTCATTTTTTTGTCCATTTTTTGTCATTTTTTTGTCCATTTTTTGTCCATTTTTTGTCACATTTTTGTCATTTTTTTGTCACATTTTTGTCATTTTTTTGTCATTTTTTTGTCATTTTTTTGTCATTTTTTTGTCATTTTTTTGTCATTTTTTTGTCATTTTTTTGTCACATTTTTGCCATTCACTACAGCCATTTTGAGAGAGACATTTTATACAAGGCAGTTATTCTAATTTACTGCATTTACAGACCAACAGAAGGTTTGTCATCATTGTAGTGTGATATAGACTGGTGCTGTGGGACTGACAAAAGCAGAACACCCCCTCTTTAAGAGTGTATTCCTATGGCTCCAAACGGGGTGAAGTTAGAAGGGACCAAGCTCACTCTTCAGTTGATCACACACACTGCAAAAATGTCCTTTCCTGTGTCGAGCTGGTCATTAGGAGCATGTTTTGTATTCGGCAACAGGAGAATGCAAAATGTTCCGCATCGTGCCTTTCAGCAGTTAATAACATGATGCCCATGAGCACGTTTAAAAAGTGCAGGCTGAACTGTTGTTTGAAAATGAAAGTCACAAATCGAATTGCAATCTCAGCGCGTGTCAGAAAGATTGCAACCTCAACCTTTTATCTATCAATATCGCGCAATTCTATTTTGGCACAGCACATTCAATGAAGCAAACATCTCTGCTTTATGCTCCTTTTCTGATTGATCGTGAGAATAACAACCATTTATTCTTATTCAAAACTAACCAAGTCAGGACCAACACAGGCTAAACTATGAAGCAAGAGGAGCCATAACAAATGTCCTGTTTGGAATGATGGATGAGCCTTTAGCACTTTTGCAGCATATTTAGTTTCTCGACATACTCTGATATTGCATCATCTACAGTATTTACAGCGCGGACATGGACTTAGTGCCTGTTGGTTCTGTTGTAGAAGCTCAGCGATCCTCCCAGCGGGTTGTTGTGAATGACTAATGTATATTTCTGGACATCAGAGCGATCTATGATTAAACCTGACGTGTGTAGGACGCGGTGCCTTCAGACGCTTCACACACTGTTCCTCAGTCAGGGGGATGTTCTGAACGGCTGGGCTCAGCATCGATCCGAGTGTGAGCTCACAGGCAAAAAGGCTTTCGTCTTTTTGATACTTTCATGTTGCTCGAAAAGGCCGAGATCTGATATTTTTGTTTTGCACTGTGTGTGTGTGTGTGTGTTTTTTTTCTCCGTTCTGCAGAATGAACACACACAACACTTCATTGTCAGTTTTTGGAGGCAGCCCCCACGTTCCAGAGTCCAGCTGCCGAAAACCTGGAGCAAAGCTGGTCAGGGGACGCCCCGTTTGGCACTTGCTTGGCCCGTCAGCCACCAGTGTTAATTTTGACAACATATTTTAATTTAGTTTTAGTTTTAGTTTTTAGTTTCTTAGTCTTTTGACGAAAATGTAATTCGATTTTAGTTTTAGTCGACTAAAATTGCAAGTAATTGAGTGGACTTTGCATTGATAATATTGATTCTAATCATATTTAATGTTGTTCCTCTGCTTCATGTTTCTGCTCCACATGAACAAAGCTCAAAGCTGATCCTTTAAACATGATCTGAGGCTCTTTCAGACGCTCAATACAAGTTTGGATGATTTTAGTCTCTCCTTTTCATTTTTATTTAGTCTGATTTTAGTCGACTCAAACATCTGGACATTTTAGTCACAGTTTTAGTCTCATGAGAAACTTTTAATTTAGTTTTAGTCCAATTTTAGTCACAAAAATATCACTTTGACTAAAATTAAGACTAAATATTTTAGTCGACGAAATCAACACTTTCATCCACTCCTGCTTTTTCAGTCTGATCGAAAGCAGGACCGTCGGGAACTTTGCTCAGAGCCAATAAAATCTGGAACATATATTGATATTGATCACAGACCATGACAGGGAGACCCAATTAACCAGTAGTAAAATATTTTCTTAAATGTACTAAACAAGAATGACCCTGCGTAGATTCTTCTTCAGAGGATTTTCTCCTTAAGTATTTTTGTCCCGTTCCAAATGTACATTGATAAACAGTTGTGCTCATAAATGTACATACGCAGACACATTTTTTATGTTTTGGTGTGAGAATATAAATGAAGACACTATAACTCATGGCCGGTGCTTGTGTGAAACTCTCGAACACCAGGTGGTTTGACACGAGCAAATAAATGTGTGTGATGTTCCTGATGCTGCGTTTCTCTGAGGTCCTGGGTCTCTGGGCTTCAGCTTCGTCTTTACAGGCACATGTCCGGATGTTTTTCACCCAGCGATAGTGATGGAAGGTAAAGTAAAGTTTGGGGTGGATTCTACACCGGGGTTAGGGTAAAGCCTTCACCAGGGAAGCCTCAAATATCCCAGGAATGGGTCGACCAAAAGCCAAGTTTCCGTCTTCATTATTTTATTTTTTTAGGAACTTTTTGTTCCAAAAGTCCTCATTTTCCAGTGATTTTGGAGCATTTTCATATGGTCCCGTCGTGATGCTTTTCTTTTCTTTTCTTAGATATGACACAGTTTAAAGCAATGTTAACTAACTTGTTTACCTGAATAATACAAGGGGTAATACAAGTGTCAATGGAGTGACTGGAGGGTCTTTCATCTCCCCCTGGTGTCTCTGGCCAGAAAGCCACAATTGCAACTTGACTGCCACCGGACCGGAGCCACCAATACACACTAATAGAATCATGAAGGAGAAGCTAACAGGCTAACAGGCAAAGCTAACTGAGGCCTAAACTTCGTAACGTTCATTGTGTCTACTTGTGTTCTAGTATCACTTTTTTGGGTCGTTTTGTCAGACACTGAGGTTAGAGATGTTTAAGATCTTTTACCTTCACATGTTTCAGCGCCATCTGCAGGCCGTCATCAGAAGTATCACCGGCGTGCGGCGACGTGTCACTTATCAGCTGTTCTTACTTCCGAGGCGTGGCCAGTCTGACGGTCCCAACAGGTAAAAGATCTTTAACATCTCTAACCTTAGTGTCTGACAAAACGAACCAAAAAAGTGATACTAACTGAGGCCTAGCGCCACTGTTAGAGGATAACATTAAATCGCTGTTTATCACACTGGGTCAGGCTGTACAGTCGTACTATCTCTGTCATAGCCTTGACTGTGAGGCTCAGACTCTCAGCCACTGAATGCTTTTGTATCAGTCTGACGCTCTGAGAGGGTCTTTATCCCTCTCCTGTGGAAGCAGAGACAGATTTGAATGGTAGGACTAGCGCAATGTCTCGAGTTCATGTCTCCGGGTCCCGCACCGATGGTAAATAAACTTCTCCTGCATAAGACATCCAGACTGCTGCCTGTTTTTCATCTATCCTCTCCAACATCATTGTTATTTCTCTAACAGCCACTTTAAACAGTATTTACAGCCATTAACATAGACACAGACGCATCTCTGGAATCGCTCATATATGGTCATTTTTGAAAACAGTTAAGGGGGAAAACAAATTTTTTTTTAAATATATTTTGTCTAATTATTTAAAAACTACTGTAACAAACGCTGAATTATGAATATAGTTTCTACTAAATAAAGATACAAAAACATGGGGAGGAGCAAAGTGGTTCAACAGCCCATAAATACATAAATAACAGAATTCTAACATGATGCTACATGTTAGCATTGGGCTAATGCTAACGGTTAGCTAGCGCTAGCTACAACTGCCGTTTTTTCACTTCTACAGAACAATCTGCTGTGAGAAAATATCCACATGGGCCCGATTTACACTTGACTTTATTTACGTGATAAATAAGTTGATATTCCACCAGAAAACGGCGAAAAAGAGGGAAAATTGTGTTTCTCTAAAGATTCTATTTTCCCCCTCGGCGAAGCCACGCCCCCTTCTATGACGAGATGCGTCTGTATCTATACAAGTTTGAGTGAAAAAAATGATCTCCATTGTGTAATTGGATGAATAATATCCCTCTCTCCCTTCGCCTTTTCTGTCAGCGTAGGATTTACTCTCACGGACAATTAATACGTTTTATTGTCTCGGGTAAAAATCAGATCAGTGAGTTGTTGTAGAGCGGTGTCTCGTCAGCCTCTCCTTTCTGTATTTATCTACAGACAAAAACACAGTATGGGTTACTTTGATCAGGATTTTAGCTTTATTGGTTTATTGGTTTATTCAATGCTAAAGAAACAACAATATAACCGAGATTGTTGTTTTGGCCGCTGCTTGTCATCCAAGAGTGATGACGGGTCCCTGTAGTATAAGAAACCCTGGTGTGGGATGTAAGTGCTCCAGTAAGACACTGTATAATATTAATATTTATGAGAGTCTTCTTTCAATTCTGGCTCCAGTATCAAAATGTTAAAGTTGATATTGATTCACCCATCACTTTTCAGACAGAAAGTATGATTTCATCTGTCTGTCTCCAGGTTATCAATATCTAAATGAGTATTCTGCACATATCAACCCCTCGAGTAATATCTCGACAGCGTTCAGTTCCCAAACAAAGCGCTCAAGGCTTTTCAATCTGAGCGTTGGAGACGGTGATAGAAAAAGGCTGTCAGGGCTGCGCTTTGACAGAACAATTTAGCAAACGCTCTGACTTTTTTTTTTTACAGACAAATGATTTATCGTATTCCATTCAAGTTTGTATCTTGCCTCGTGTCACTGCGATAATGCGGAGTGAAAGGACACACATGCCTGAGATCCTCCCGTCGCAGACTGTGTTTCCGCCGCAGAGTTGAGTGATCCGGTTTGGTTGAAGGGCTCGGCCGGGCATCTGTCACCCACATTGTTTACTGCGCAGAGAGATTAGCTGAGCCGGGCCACTGCCGCCCCTGATATGAGCCGCTGGATTTATGGCAGGAGCCGAACGACGTCATTCCGGTCCGGGCTCTGGGCGGGGGCTCTGGGCTGTGGGCTGTGGGCTGTGGGAGGCAGGGAAGGGTTTGATACCAGGCCTGTTGTTTAGGTCTAGTTCAATATCCTTGGGTTTTAAAATGACCTGTGAACCACAAATGTCTCTGCAAACATCTGAAGTACGTTTGATTACACAGAGTCTGGTGTTTGGTCTTTGTCATATATACTGTCTATACAATTCTGTGCTATATTAAGGCGAGACACTTTAGGTGAAAGTATTGGTTTTTCACGCAGTGGTGGAAGTGGAGATTTGTATCTGTTTTCCTCCCTTTACATCTTAGTTTTCATGTCAGATATAAAAATGATGATGTTTATTTGATGATGTTTTGTCTGCGAGGTGGGGGCGACCCGGAAGTAGCTGCTGCGCCGTCATTTTTTGTCACATTTTTGTCAAATTTTGGTCTTTTTTTTTGTCTTTTTTTGGTCAATTTTTGTCATTTTTTTGTAAATTTTTTGTCACATTTTTGTCACATTTTTGTCATTTTTTGTCATTTTTTTGTCATTTTTTGTCATTTTTTTGTCTTTTTTGTCATTTTTTTGTCAAATTTTTGTCATTTTTTTGTCATTTTTTTGTCATTTTTTGTCATTTTTTTGTCACATTTTTGTCATTTTTTTGTCATTTTTTTGTCATTTTTTGTCAATTTTTTGTCACATTTTTGCCACATTTTTGTCATTTTTTTGTCGGCGTAGAAAGGCCGTCTTTCCCGCGGGTTTTCATTCATAAATATTGACAGATTTGACATCCACGTGTCCTGCTAAGGGGCCCCGTGATGACGCTTTCACCCAAATATGGTGTTTTTCCTCCTACGAGACGCTGGAGCGGAAAAGTGGAAGAACGGGCCGAGCATGCGCACTCGCTACAAAACTTCAGGGCTGGTTTTCTCTGAATGAGAGAAGCCGCACTCGGGCAGAGCCTGAGCCCTTATAGAAGCTCCCACAGACTCCACACTTTACAGGCTGAGACACAACAACATTCTGAAGGTTTTTTCAGAGGGATTTTTTAATATCTAATTCCTAGCCTGATTTATTCAGCTTTGAAACCAAAAAAACAGGTGGAATTTGAGTTTTTACAGATTTTTTCACTGATGATTAGTTTATTGAAAAACTAAACAAAATATCCAAAATCCCTCTGAAAAAATCTTAGTCACTAATATGTCAATAAAATAAAACCATAACATTGTAATCTGGCTCAATTCATTATTTTGATTTCCCAAAATATCGGCAATTTTGGCCATTTTGATGCTCAAAATGCCTTATTTTTATGTGAAAACATAAAATGACAGAAATTATTTATATCTGTGATGTTCAGCAAAAGTTTCAAATTGACGTCTCTACATTTATTTGTTTTCCCTGTTCACCTGCAGTGTCTCGCCTTAATATGAAGTTATGCTACAAATGGCCTGCTCTGCTGCTGTAGGGACTTATTGTTTAAATACTTAATTCCTAGTGTGATTTGTTGAGCTTTGAGAGTTAAATTTTAAAGATGTTGTCACTTATAAATGGCTTATTCAAAAGCTAAAGCAGAAAAGTCACTATAATCTGAAAGGAACAGACAATTCTAAAGCGATGGAATTTACTGTTGCAGCAACAGGAATTAGTTTAATTAAATTAAATTAAATTTAGTTTCATTTCATTTAAAGGAACAGGCCACTGTTGTTCCACACTGAGATCTGTTCTTACCTGAGCTTAGACGAGTTGATCCGTACCTGTCTGGTCTGTGTGCCTGTGAAAGAGCTTCTAACTTTACTCTGTTTGGAGCTATAGGAACACACTGGGAGAGGCCAAATGCTAACAACATCTTTGGTCGTTTTGCGTGATTCAGGGCACCCACAAAGAGGCCACGCTGCACCCATAACGCCACTGAGTCACTACAGGTCAAACACATGCACAGAGCAAGTTTGTTACATATATACAGGTGCAATATACATATTGCACCTTTTAATACATACTGTAAAATTGGCTTGGCGGTGTCGTGATTGTTAGGAAATAAAAAGAACTCCTGTCCTGGATCAGTGATGACGACAAGAAATGGTAGACGTAAAGATATAGATGGTAGATGTTGTTTATTTGAATAAGTTCTTGTATTTTGTGCCAACTGTCTGGCAGCTGGTCCTCTGTCGGTGTTATTGGAGTCTTACAAGCCCTTTCATGTAACTAATATTTGTGTATTGTTTAGATTTTGTCACTGAAAATACAGGCAATTCTTAAGTAATAATTAATCTACAGCAAACGTTTCCAATTAGAATCTCTAAATGAGTATTTAACACCTTAAAAACACCCAGATCTGCCTCTTTCCACAAATGTGTTAATCATCACATTATCAGAGCGTGGTTTGCGTTTTCTCCTGCACCGCCGCAGCCCTTCGTCTCGTTCAAGCTGGAAGAACCATCTGTTTCGAGGCGTCCAAACTCCTCAGGAACAGCTCCGGTCCCGGTTGTGTTTCCCCGGCTTTAGTCGTCAGCCTTCAGTGCACAAAGTCGCTCTGAATGCAGTTCCTGTTCATTTGTCTTCTCATTGTGCCGACGAAACAAGCCTCGCGCTGGGCGGCTCGCTGCCTCCTCGCCAGATGGTTATCGCCCTGAGCATCTGTGCGGAAAACACCGGCAGCATCGGGATAGTTAATGTTCAGTCCAAACGCAGTGTTTTTAAAGAGGGTGTTGTGACTTTTTGCAGGTATTTGATAATGACGTCAAACACACGCCTTTATAACAATCTTACACTTTAGAAAACATCATGATGAAAGAGAACTGAGTAAAGAGAAAGCTTGTGTGACTGTAATGAAGCTTTAGTGATGGAAGAATTCACCTTAGCAAGAGATCTGTCTGTGCACTGGTGAAGACCCAAAGATGAATCAAAGCTGCGCTTGTGGCTCGAAACGCCACTCCAGGTCTGCTTGAAAACCTTTTGTGTGGTAAACAGCTCTATGCATAACACGACTTTAACCTCTTAACCCCCACGTTGTGCATTTTCTCTGGTTCGGCTTTATCCAAATCTCAAAGCTTCTTGACCGGAGCTCATTTGAAAGCTAAGGCCGTGTTCGTCACATTTTTGTTGTTTTTTGCCGCGTTCGTCACATTCTTGTCACTTTTTCCATCGATTTTTGTCACTTTTTTTTTTTATTTTTGTCACTTTTTTTGTTGCTGTTTTTTTTATCCCGTTCTTGTCACGTTCTTTGCTGCGTTTCTGTTGTGTTTTCAACCTCTTCTTTTTTCAAGAAGCTTTTAGATTTGGGTAATGCCAATATCCAAACTGGAAAACATGTGCTCAGTTCAGGCGGGGGTTAAGAGGTTAAATCATGTTGCTCCAGATTCCGAAAGACATTTCTGGTTGAAGTAACGTAGCATCACCTGTTGTCCAGTCAAAGCCACGTTACATCTGGCCTGGCCTGGGGGTCACATCTGGCCTGGGGGTCACATCTGGCCTGGGGGTCACCGCGTGTGGTTTACGATCGTCCTGCTGTTTATTGGGCGCTAACGTCTGTAATCACGTAGCCACAGGGCCGGACTGGGACTGAAGAACTGTCGAGAACAAAGAACTGGCAGACCCAAAAATGCAGAAGTGAACGAACTTTTATTAGTGACAACACAACTGGATAGGGGGGGGGAATCCGGGACAGCGAGGAAGGTAAGTGGAAGGGGGGATCCTGGGCGGCAGCGGAGGGGAAGTAGGTGAGGAATCCAGACAGGTGCTAAGACAGAGGACGGATGGCGATGGTGGTGAAACAGGACTGGCTCCAAAAACTAAACAGGACACGAAAAAAGGGCAGGTTAGTCTCAAAAATCACAAAAAGGTACGATAACAGTCAAAATAGCCTGAGAGGTGATCACCGCATGAGTGACGGAACAATCTGGCAATGGAGTGGAGGTCTGGTGGCATTTTCTGTAGAGTTGATGGCATGATGAGACACAGGTGGGAAGCACAGCAGGTAACTGATGAAGGAACCGCCCAGGAACTGACAAACACTGGCTGTTTCTCAATTGCGAGGATCCGTCCTCCGTTTGGCCACTTCGTTGACGTCCTCGGTGGCGGCTCCTCCAAAACGGAGCGGAGTGTCCTCTCTCCGCCGCCTCTGAGCTCAGATGGAACGGCCTCCGGAGCAGCTGCGTCAGGTCACGTGTCAATCTATGCTCATTAAAACAACTGTTTTATAAATAACAGAGGCCAGGAAACTGTTTTTGTGGAACACAACTTTTTTAAAGTGAGTTCAAACTAATAAAGTTTTGCGAGAAAAGAAAAAAAAAAAATCGTCTGGGAAAGATGAATGATGGGGTAGGCAGGAGTCGCCCCCGTCCCATCATTGCCAAGTTCTCTAAATACAAGGATAGAGAGCTGGTTTGGAGAAATCGAAAGGAGCTCAGAAAATCTGCACCTGGAGTGTATATTCAGGAGGACTTCTCTGAGGTGGTTCGGCAAAAAAGGAGGGAGTTGTGGCCTAAACTGAAAGAAGCCCGGGAAAAAGGAAATATTGCATATCTTGTGTATGATCGCCTGGTGTCTCATCCTCCAAGAGAGCGAAGAGATGCAAAGTGGAATACTGTGCCTACATCATCCACTCCCAAAAGCAGCACCAGTGAGTGAAAATTCATTTGTGACATTATTGTTTTTAATCAGGACTTTTATTGAATGAACATAAAACTACTTCACAAAGGGTTTAAATTAGCCCATTTAAACATATGTAGCTTAAGAAACAAAACTCATGAATTGACCTCTCTATTGCAAGAAAATCAAATCAATGTTATAGCAATTACTGAGACACATTTGGATGAGTCGATTGAGGATTCTGCGATACACATACAGGGATTTAATGTCTACAGGATGGATCGGAACGGATATGGCGGAGGAGTAGCCTTGTATATCCAGGACCATATACCTGCTAAAGTGAGGAAAGACCTATGTGTGACTGGTTTAGAAGCTCTTTGGCTTCAACTGTACATACCTTATGTTAAGCCTATATTGGTGTGTTGCTGCTATAGACCACCAAATGGTAACAGCGAGTATTTGAATAATATCTGCTTAATGTTACAGCAAGCAACAGACACTAATAATGAGGTCTTTGTTTTTGGAGACATGAATGTAGATTGGCTATCCAGTCACTGCTATATGAAAACCAAACTGAGTGATGCTGCCGCTGAATGTAACCTAAAGCAGGTAGTTAATGTTCCAACAAGAGTCCGAGTGAACCCTGATGGATCTGTCACATCTACATGTATTGACCATCTTTATACGAATTGTGTTGAGAAATGCACTCAAGTGGTTTCTGTTCCTGTGGGATTCAGTGACCACAATATTATCGCAGTGGTCTTGAAAAGGAATAATCCTAAACAAGGGAATACAATCATATTAAAAAGAATGTATAAATCATTTTGTGAAAATAACTTTACATCAGACTTGGGTAATATAATCTGGAAAGACATTTTTGAAGAAGCTCATATGGAGAAAGCTTTGGACACTTTTATGAATCTGTTTACTTCTGTATGTGACAAGCATGCTCCTGTTCGTAAGATCTCTGTGAGAGCTCTTAAAGCTCCTTGGATAGATAAGGAACTTCGAAATCACATGAAGCAGAGGGATGAGCTGAAAAAAGTTGCCATTGTTTCAGGGAACCCAAAAGACTGGCAAGCCTACAAGTCATTAAGAAATACAGTGACTAAATCTAACAGACAAAAGAAAAGGCGGCATTATCAAAATAAATTTGAAGAGTACCAATATGACAGCAAAAGATTGTGGAGAACTATTAATGATGTTCTGGGGAAGAAAAGGACAGCTCCTGCATTCATCGAAGTAGATGGAAAATTCTTGACTAAGCCCCAGAACATTGCTAATTATTTTAACAATTTTTATATTAAAAAAATAGAGAATATAAGAGAACAAATGCCTTTAACTAAGAATGATCTATCTATCTCCATCATCACAGACAACATAATGTCTAATAAGAACTGCGGGTTTGAGTTTAAGCCCATTACTGTGAAGGAAATGGAGGAGCTCCTCCTGTCTGTTAAATCTGATGCCTCTGTTGGATTAGATGGTTTGGACCCAAGGCTTCTCCTACTTTCAGCAAAGTGTATTGCAAGGCCTTTATGTCACATATTCAATCTGTGTCTGGTAAATCAGACTTTTCCAAATATGTGGAAAATTGCTAAAGTAGTGCCACTGGTGAAAAACTCCAAGGAACCGCTTAGTGGCCTAAACAGTAGGCCCATCAGCATCCTGCCTATTTTAAGCAAATTATTAGAGAAGATCATGTTCAAGCAAATACGGGACTATTTCGCTAGCAACGGCCTTAACTCAGATCTCCAACATGCTTATAAGCCTGGGTATTCCACTGCTACTGCACTAACATCTCTCTCTGATGAGTGGCTCAAACAGATGGATCAAAAAAGTCTTGTTGGTGTCGTATTTATTGATTTCAGTGCTGCTTTTGATGTGATTGACCACAAGCTATTGCTCAGTAAATTGAGTGCTTATGGCTTTGGAAACTCAGCAGTGACTTTAATGAAGAGTTATCTAACCGGTAGGCAACAATGTGTGCACTTTGGTGGCTCTCTCTCTGATGTGAAACTTCTGTCATGCGGCATTCCTCAAGGAAGTTGCCTTGGGCCCCTTATTTATAGTATATTTGTAAATGAAATTTCTTATGCGCTAAAAAAAGCACAGTTGATTTCCTATGCTGATGACGTAACTCTTTATGTATCTGCTAATACAAGTAGTCAGTTAAATTGTCTTCTTCAACAAGAAATTAATTTAATTTCAAACTGGGCTACTGAAAATAGGCTAAAAATCAATGCTTTAAAAACTAAATGTATGGTGATAGGCTCAATGAGATCGATCAAACAAGTGCACAACTTAAGTCTGTCCATGCATGGCACTGATATTCAGCAGGTCACTGAAGCCAAATTATTGGGAGTCACTATTGATCCAACCTTATCTTGGTCTCCACATATTAAAAACACTGTTGTAAAAATGAGTAGAGCCATCTCTAATATAAGAAGATGCGCGTATTTTTTAACTATTCCAGTTACCAAGTTGGTTCTCCAGTCACTTGCACTCTCACATCTTGACTACTGCTCCATTATATGGTCAAGTGCTTCTAAAAAGGACCTTGTAAAATTACAATTAATCCAGAACAGAGCAGCTCGTCTCGCACTGCGATGCCCATTCAGGACCAGTGTCAGTGCCATGCACGAGAGGCTATCCTGGTTTAAAGTAGAGGAAAGAGTGGCCTGCAGTCTTATAGTGTTCTGCAAAAATGTTTACACTCTTCAAAAACCCTTAGGTCTGTTCTCCCAACTACGGCTGATCAGAGAAAGGCACAGTTTAAATACTCGTCAGGCTTCACGGTGCCTTTTTACACCTCCACAGCCGAGGACAAATGCTCTGAAGAGAACAGTTCTGTACAGAGCGATGGTTCTGTGGAACAAGCTCCCTTACTCTTTAACAGCCTTAGTGTTCAAAAGCTGTTTTAAAAGAATGGTAAAAAAACACGTCTTAAATTATGGGACATAATGTAGTGAAGAACAATATCCCAGATTAGGTATATTGTAATATTGTATTAGCATGTTCAGGAACGGGATTTTTAAGGATTTTTAACGATGTATTTGTACATGTAATGATGTTTTGTAAATTTTAAATGTAGCATTTTCATGGACCCCAGGAAGAGTAGTCTTTACTATTATATGGTAAAGACTAATGGGGATCCATTAATAAACAATAAACAATAAACAATAAAAAAGAAACTATGCTGCAGTGCATCATGGGTAATTTCAGCTCTCCGAGGCAGCGGAGGATCCACTGCTGTATCCTTCGTAAATGAGCCAAACGGAGGAGTCGAGCTGCGAGGGGGCGAGTGGTCCAGGTGAAATGGAACCACTAGGCGGCGCCGTGATGACGCGAATGACGTCCGAAGTGGTCGAGACGCCGAGGATCCTGGACATTGGGAAACAGCCAAGGTAAACACACTAGGGGAGGGGGAGGGGGAGGAGAAGGAAGGAAGGGAGGAGTGGCTGGACCACAACAAGAACAGCCTGAACAGCCAGAAGAACGTGTATTTCTGATTAACTTGTGCTGCAAATTCAGTCGAGCAGTGTCGTTATTATCCAAGAAATCTTGATTTAGTTTGAATAGAATTTGATGCTTTTTAATGACATTTAATTAATTTTGAAAGTAAATGCACCATTCGATGATTTCTTCCATCTTCAGTGCAGTGAATGTTTCCGAGGCTGAAAGATCATGTTTAATATCAGGAGGGAAATGGAGCGATGATTATCACAGCGTCCCCTGAACAATCCTTGGATTTGTCGGGCTCTCTCTCCCGGTGCATTATCCGTGTTTGGGGCTGAGGTCCCGGCAGGTCCCGGCAGGTCCCGGCAGGTCCCGGCAGGTCCCGGCAGGTCCCGTGTCCGACCCCCGCTGGATAAATGGGTTCAGAGGGATGTTACAGCAGCAGGTAATGAGAACCTTTTACAATGAGATTACTTTTAGCTGCGGGAGTCACCGGGGGGGGGGCGCTCACCTCTGTGTCGCCCTCCCACACTGCTCCACAGAGCGGCAAATGTGGCCCCCCCGCTCCTGCTCCTCCTCCATCTGCAGCTGGGATTAGCTGGTGCCTGTAGTGCTGAATCTGTAAAGCGGTGGAACTGTTGAGGAGCCCAGAACAGGCCCAACTTTCAATATTTCACTGGTTTAGAAGGTTTTCTAGCAGCAGCACATATATAGTTTGTAATACCTGGTTTGTTTCTAGTGGCAAAAAAAAGCTGCGAGAACCTTTTAGGGTTAGGGTTCCCTGTGAAGAAGTAGGATAGAAAAGGGTTAGAAATGCATTGGGAGACCATTTAAAAGTCTTTTTGGTCACATTTTTGTAGAGTTTTTGTCTCTTTTTTGTTGAGTTTTTGTCTCTCTTTTGTTGAGTTTTTGTCTCTTTTTTGTTGAGTTTTTGTCTCTTTTTGTTGAATTTTTGTCTCTTTTTTGTTGAATTTTTGTCACTTTTTTGTAGAGTTTTTGTCTCTTTTTTGTTGAATTTTTGTCTCTTTTTTGTTGAATTTTTGTCTCTTTTTTGTTGAATTTTTGTCACTTTTTTGTAGAGTTTTTGTCTCTTTTTTGTTGAATTTTTGTCACATTTTTGTTGAATTTTTGTCTCTTTTTTGTTGAATTTTTGTCTCTTTTTTGTTGAATTTTTGTCTCTTTTTGGTTGAGTTTTTGTCACTTTTTGGTTGAGTTTTTGTCACATTTTTGTTGAATTTTTGTCTCTTTTTTGTTGAGTTTTTGTCTCTTTTTGTTGAATTTTTGTCTCTTTTTTGTTGAATTTTTGTCTCTTTTTTGTTGAATTTTTGTCACTTTTTGGTTGAGTTTTTGTCACTTTTTGGTTGAGTTTTTGTCACATTTTTAATTTTTGTCTCTTTTTGGTTGAATTTTTGTCACTTTTTGGTTGAGTTTTTGTCACTTTTTGGTTGAGTTTTTGTCACATTTTTGTCTCATTTTTGTTGCGTTTACATCCTTGTTTTCTTCTCATTTTTTGTGGCTGTTTTGTTTTTCCCCCAAGAAGCTTTGTGATTAGGGTAAAGCCAAACTGGAGAAAATGGGATCCGCTCAGGTGGGAGTTAAGAGGTTAAGTCGGGCTCAAATTTATGGGTTTGTCTCCGGAAAGAAAAAAACATATAAAAATGAAGAAAGAAAGAAAATACAAGTTGTATTTTATAGCCTACGGAACCGAACCGTATTAACCGTCTGTGTTTTAAAGTGTTTTAGCCGTATACGGTGCCCCAGCATGGGACCTCTTTAACCTCTTTACCCCCAACTGAACCAAGCACATTTTCTCCAGTTTGGCTTTACCCAGATCTAAAACCTCAACCTCAGAACACGATCGCTCAAATTCATAAAACCATCACTAACGCCGGGGGAATTTAACCCGAGATAAAACACGCCATAAAAAGTACTTCATCAAAAACTATCAAAACATGACACTTGAGTCGTGCTCTTTTATATTAAACTGTGTCAGGTCTAATAAAATGAAAGAAAAGTATCATGAGGAGACCAGATAAAAATGCTCCAAATTGACTGGAAATAAAGGAATTTGGGAACAAAAAAATCCTAAAAAATAAAATAATGAAGATGGAAACTTGGTGTTTGGTCGACCCGTTCCTGGGCCATGTGAGACTTCTCTGGTGAAGCTCAGTGTCCTCGTATAAATGAGCAGCTGACTAAAGTAACTGTGTGTTCCTCACTCGCTGGGAGGCCGAGACACCGGACTCTGTGACAGGAGCAAAGCTGGAGCTGAAGTCACAAAATAAATGTGTCAGTCCTGAATGTGAACCTTGAAGATAAGATAAGATAAGATGATACTTTATTGATCTCACAGATGGAGAAATTGCATTCGATGAGGAGCATCCGGCAGCAGCACCATTCAGTGGCACCACTCTTTTTCCACTCTTTTTTTTCTTTGGTGAAAGATGGTTGTGTCGCGGCCGCCATCTTCACTGTTTTGGTCACAGGAGGAGCACTGGTTGATGGGAAATCCGTAGACGATGACCACGGCGGTGGAGCTCTTGCGCTTGGCCCTGATGTTCTTGTCCACACAGGTGTAGTTGGCCGTGTGGGACAGACGCGCCTGCTTGATGATCAGGTTGTGTCCACGGTGATGTAGAAGTTCCTGTCCTCGGCCGGGTCGATGATCTCGTTGTCCTTCAGCCACTCCACCCGCATGACCTTGGAGGATGGAGAAACTGTAGCTGCCCTCTGTCTCCTCTGATCATCTGAAACGGTGCACCGTCTCAGAGCGTGGTGTCCTGCACTGATCAGCTCCACCTCGTCCTTCCTCTTCCTCCTGCACAGCTCCCTCCACAGTCTCTCACCATCTCCTCGTTGGTCCCTTTTGTTGTTTCCTGTGGCTCCTCTTGTGACGCCTCCTCCGTGCTGCAGGTGTGGGGGCTCTCGGTGCCTCTTCACTGTTCAGTGTCTCAGAAGAAGATGTTTGTAGATCTCAAATGGGTTTAGCTGATAAGCTAGCAGTTTGTTTACCTTCAAAAAGCTGCTTTCTTCAGGACCATTTTGGGGAAAGAGAAAGAAAGGGGAAAGAGCCTGATTAAATAAACTAACCCTGCCCGACCTTCTATCATATCGCTGAGTGAAAATCACCCAAACATGAGCCTGTCGGAACAAGAAAACGCCCAGGCCATCACAGACGTCAAAGACAAAGCTGAAGCTCAGAGACCCAGGACAAACGCAGCATAATGAGAATCACATAAATGTATTTGTTCCAGTGAAAAACACCAAGCCTTGTTCACTCTCAGATCTCCTCCTCCACCAGAGTCCAGACTCTCCCAAATTCATTCATCACCTCCATGTGTTCACCCGAGCGCCAAACGTGAATCATGTCCAATAAACATCCTTTGTTTTTGCAAGTCTCTTCAGGTTGAAATGTATTTAATCAGCTTTTCCCTTGACGTTTGATGATGAAAGTGCATGTAAATGAGCCATCCCGGGTTTCAGCCACTGACCTTTGGATCCACGGATGGACCTTTTGGATCCACTGAGCCTCTGAATCGATCCGACACATTTGGCTCTCGTCAAAGACTCATTAATCTCTGCTCTGCTTCACTGGCAGCCAATCAAACCTTAAGGTCTGATCATTTTGAGTCTGCACAACAAGTTCCACATAACGATTCAGAACCCGGAGAACTCCCAAGACCAAACTCCTCATGAATTATTACAGGCTTTAGTCTTTTGGTGCCTTTTGCTTTGACTCAAATGAAACACTGATATCTGCTCGCTCTGTCCACTGGGGAGGACCATGTTTGTTCAGAGCCTGTAACTTTGGGACGGGGGTGTGAGATTTAATGTGATAAAAAAAAATGACCAAAAAATGACAAAAATGTGATAAAAAAAATGACAAAAAAATGACAAAAAAATAACAAAAAAATGACAAAAATGTGATAAAAAATGACAAAAAAATGACAAAAAAATGACAAAAAATGACAAAAAAATGACAAAAAATGACAAAAAAATGACAAAAAAATGACAAAAATGTGATAAAAAATGACAAAAAAATGACAAAAATGTGACAAAAAAATGACAAAAAATGACAAAAAAAATGACAAAAAATGACAAAAATGTGACAAAAAAATGACAAAAAATGACAAAAAAAATGACAAAAAAATGACAAAAATGTGACAAAAAAATGACAAAAAATGACAAAAAAAATGACAAATGACAAAAATGTGATAAAAAAATGACAAAAAATGACAAAAAAAATGACAAAAAATGACAAAAATGTGACAAAAAAATGACAAAAAATGACAAAAAATGACCAAAAAATGACAAAAATGTGATAAAAAAATGACCAAAAAATGACAAAAAATGACAAAAAATGACAAAAAAAATGACAAAAATGTGATAAAAAAATGACAAAAAAATGACAAAAATGTGATAAAAAAATGACAAAAAAATGACAAAAATGTGATAAAAAAATGACAAAAAAATGACTAAAAATGACAAAAAAATGACAAAAAAATGACAAAAATGTGATAAAAAAATGACAAAAAATTACCAAAAAAATGACAAAAAATGACAAAAATGTGATAAAAAATGACCAAAAAATGACAAAAATGTGACAAAAAAATGACCAAAAAATGACAAAAATGTGACAAAAAAATGACAAAAAAATGACAAAAAAATGCCTAAAATGTGACAAAAAAATGACAAAAAAATGACAAAAATGTGATAAAAAAATGACAAAAAAATGACAAAAATGTGATAAAAAAATGACAAAAAAATGACTAAAAATGACAAAAAAATGACAAAAAATGACAAAAATGTGATAAAAAAATGACAAAAAATGACAAAAAAAATGACAAAAAATGACAAAAATGTGACAAAAAAATGACAAAAAATGACAAAAAATGACCAAAAAATGACAAAAATGTGATAAAAAAATGACCAAAAAATGACAAAAAATGACAAAAAATGACAAAAAAAATGACAAAAATGTGATAAAAAAATGACAAAAAAATGCCTAAAATGTGACAAAAAAATGACAAAAAAATGACAAAAATGTGATAAAAAAATGACAAAAAAATGACAAAAATGTGATAAAAAAATGACAAAAAAATGACTAAAAATGACAAAAAAATGACAAAAAAATGACAAAAATGTGATAAAAAAATGACAAAAAATTACCAAAAAAATGACAAAAAATGACAAAAATGTGATAAAAAATGACAAAAAAATGACAAAAATGTGACAAAAAAATGACCAAAAAATGACAAAAATGTGACAAAAAAATGACAAAAAAATGACAAAAATGTGATAAAAAAATGACAAAAAAATGACAAAAATGTGATAAAAAAATGACAAAAAAATGACTAAAAATGACAAAAAAATGACTAAAAATGACAAAAAAATGACAAAAAAAATGACAAAAATGTGACAAAAAAATGACAAAAAAATGACAAAAATGTGATAAAAAAATGACAAAAAAATGCCTAAAATGTGACAAAAAAATGACAAAAAAATGACAAAAATGTGATAAAAAAATGACAAAAAAATGACAAAAATGTGATAAAAAAATGACAAAACAATGACTAAAAATGACAAAAAAATGACAAAAAAATGACAAAAATGTGATAAAAAAATGACAAAAAATTACCAAAAAAATGACAAAAAATGACAAAAATGTGATAAAAAATGACCAAAAAATGACAAAAATGTGACAAAAAAATGACCAAAAAATGACAGAAATGTGACAAAAAAATGACAAAAAAATGACAAAATTGTGATAAAAAAAAAGACAAAAAAATGACAAAAAAATGACAAAAATGTGATAAAAAATGACAAAAAAATGACAAAAAAATGACAAAAATGTGACAAAAAAATGACAAAAAAATGACAAAAAATGACAAAAATGTGACAAAAATGTGACAAAAAAATGGGACGGGAGTGTGAGATTTACTGATGCTAAAATCCTGCCGTTTCCCGACAGGTCGCGCAGACGGCACAGACAAAATGGAGCTTTATTTACGAGGCGCGTTTCGTTTCATTGTTTGTAAATGAAACAGTGAGCGGGTCGTTCGTCAGGGCAGGCGCTAAATAGCGAGAGCGAGCTGGGCCTGATTTACCGTTCGCAATTAAGTGCATTATTGCGGTCGCAAATCTGACGCCGCATAAATGAACGAATGCATCATTTTTAAGAGACTGCACTCTGAGGAAACGCGTGATAGACGACCCCCTGTATTAGCAATAAAACTACAATTCAGTTTTAAAAAGTGCCGTTATGACATGCAGAGGCAAAAAAAACAAAAAAATCATGGAGTTGTAACAAGAGAATACATATTAAAAAGTGCCTGTTCTTCCCTAATGCTCTCACTTTCCTCTACACACTGTATATCTGGATTAGTTTAAAGGTTTAAAGCAGGTTTTAACGTTGTTCCCGCATCAACAGGGGCGGCCACATGTCCATTCTTGAAGAGCACAGAAGGGCCACCAGTCCCGCCTCAACCGAGCTTTACCCAAATCTAAAAGCTAAAAAGAAAAGCATCAAAATAGCGAGAAAAAGAGGATGAAAAGTCAACGAAAACGTGAGAAAAACACAACAAAACTCCCACCTGAAGCGAGCACTTTTTCTCCAGTTTGGCTTTACCGCAATCCAAAAGCTTCTGGAAAAAAGCTGTGAAAATAGAGACAAAACTGAGACGAAAACAACGATGGAAATGTGACAAAAAAGTGACGAAAAATTGATGAAAATTTGACCAAAAAATGACAAAAATGTGATAAAAATGTGATAAAAAATTGACAAAAATGTGATAAAAAATTGACAAAAAATGACAAAAATGTGATAAAAAAAATGAAAAAAAAATGACAAAAATGTGATAAAAAAATGACAAAAAAATGACAAAAAAATTACAAAAAAATTACAAAAAAATGACAAAAATGTGATAAAAAAATTACAAAAAAATGACAAAAATGTGATAAAAAATTGCTGAAAAAGTTACAAAAATGAGTTGAATATCCAACAAAAAAATGATGGAAGAAAAATCTGATGACGTGAAGAAAAAGATCCTCTCGGTTCAGGCGGGAGTTAAGAGGTTAAAAAAACAACAAAAATGTGTCGACGTGACGAAAAGTCTCCATCACTTTTGTAGGTCTTAGCTTTCAAATGAGGCGTTACATTGTTGATCTCCAGTCGAGAAGCTTTTAGATTTGGGTAAAGCCCAGTGTAAAAAAACATGAATCTAAAAGGAATTCCGTGGAGTTTGGTGCACCACAAGGGTCAGTTTTGGGACCATTATTATTTATTATTTATATTCATGATTTTGCTTCTGTTTCTACGACCGCCTTTCCCGCTCTTTTTGCTGATGATGCCGATCAAAAAAATAATAATAAAAAGCCGAACTGGGGAAAATGCACTCGTTAATGTTAAGGCGGGGGGTCAGAGGTTAAAATATGGATTTGAGGAAGTCATAATTACGCTGATTTGGGCCAGGCTGGTCAGAGTCCGGTCCCTGCGCATCAAGACAGATCTAGAGAAGTGTTTCACAACATTCAAACAGTTTTGAGTAACCCTCGGACAAAGCTGTTATGTTGAGCTGTTTCTTCTTCTCTGGTGTCGGTGCCTCGTTCTGTACTTCCTGGTTACAATCGTGTCATTGTTCAAACCCAAAAACTGTCTTCCACATTGTTCAAACCCAAAAACTGTCTTCCACATTGTTCAAACCCAAAAACTGTCTTCCACATTGTTCAAACCCAAAAACTGTCTTCCACATTGTTCAAACCCAAAAACTGTCTTCCACATTGTTCAAACCCAAAAACTGTCTTCCACATTTCTAAAGCCGATAATCCCACGTTATTGACTCTGGGCAGTTGTTTTCTCGAAGTGTGTTCATGTTGGAGTTCCTCACCAAGCCGTACGTCCACCCTTGAAGCTCTTTCGCCTGCATTTCATTATCACCATTTCATTCTTACAGAGTCATATTTTCAAGCTGAGGCGCCCGAAATATTGTTTTTAAGTCTACTTTCAAGCTCCATAAGCATGAAATGTCTCAAATTGAGCACAATATGTTTTGACTAAGATTTCGACCCACTTGTTCCGACTCGTTTCAGAACATTTCGTCTTTATTTCAATTGTCCCATTGGCAGTTTAACTTTGTTTTTTCAAGCACGACTACTTTAGAACAGGGGTTTCAAACATACGACCCGTGGGCCGGATCAGGCCCGTGAGATGATTTAATCCGGCCCCTGTCCTGTAGAGCGGGGGAGGCAAGTTTGTGCCATGGAGGCTGATTTTCTTCATTGCCAAAACACCAGGGGCAGAAACACACGATTGTCGCCCAAAGTAAAGCATGTTTTTTCTGCAAATATAAGTTTTGCACATAATATATGACGTAATGGGTTGTTTTGCTGGGAAATATGAAAATACTGACAGCATTTTCCACATTTTAGAATCCTTCCCATGTATTTGATCTCTGATTTATGAATAAATGTTTCTTCAAAATTCTCTTGGGGGCCAAAGGTTTTATCCTGGACGGCCGAATTTGGCATATTTTTAAAAAAAAAGTAAGTCTCGCCCATTCCTGCGCGGAGTTACGAATTTTTAAAGAATAACCACATTCCAGCCAGTAGGGGGCATTCAATAGAAAAAAAGGATAGAGTTCCACACGTGTCCAGCAGAGGGCACTGATGTAATAAGAGCTCAGGATATGAACAACACATTATATAGCCATGTGGTGAATGGAAAGTCAGCCCCAGGGCGGCTGTGGCTTCAATAACAGCTTACAGAGTGTGGATTGGATGAATAATGACTATGTAGTGCTTTGAGGAACTTGTGACACAGGCTTGTAAAGTGCAATACCAGTTCCCTTTCGCATCAAGTTTAAAATTCTGCTGATTGTTTTTAAATGCCTAAATTCACTGGCACCGAAGTATCTGTCAGAACTGCTGCAGCTCTACTGTCCTTCAGGAGCTCTGAGGTCAGACCAGCTCTACTGTCCTTCCAGAGCTCTGAGGTCAGACCAGCTCTACTGTCCTTCCAGAGCTCTGAGGTCTGACCAGCTCTACTGTCCTTCCAGAGCTCTGAGGTCTGAGGACCAGCTCTACTTTCCTTCAGGAGCTCTGAGGTCTGCAGACCAGCTCCTTTGGTCTGTTCCTAAATCCAGGTGTGTCCAGAGGTGACCGAGCCTTCTCAGTGGCCCCTAAACTTTGGACCCGCCTCCTCTACATGTGCTCGGCTCAGTCTGTAGAGGAGTTTAAAACCAAATTAAAAACTCATCTTTTTGCTTTGGCCTTCGGTTCCATGTGGAGACACAGTTCGTGCCTTTATATCTGACCTGTGTTTAACTTTGATTGTGTTTATTGTACATATTGTTACTGTTCTTGTCCAGCTCTTTGGTCGACTATGGTTGTTTTTAAATGTGCTTAATAAATAAAATTGACATTGACATTGACAATACAAGTGTGAATGAAGCTACAGTCAAGTTGGGGCTTTGACCACATCACAGCTTATTATTATTCATTTATTGGAAACATTTCTTCATTATATGCGGCCCACGATCCGCCGGGGGGGGGTTAATTTCGACCCACGACCCAAAATGAGTTTGACACCCCCGCCTCAGAGCCAGTCTGAAATGTCATCAACAAGCAAAGCAATCTTGGTCTGACCAGAAAACAAGTCAAAACAAGATTAATATTCACAATTCAAGTCATTGGAACCCACGCTTGATATTGACTTTTTGTAGTTTCCCGTCATGTTTAACCTCCTTTTAACCACGTGTCTCAACCCGGACTCAACAAGCCACACTGCAACAAGTCAAGCATCGGCTTAAATGACTTGAATTGAGGAAATGTTTCTTGTTTTGAGCGGTTTTCACTCATTTAGACACTTTTCCTGATCGGACCGAGTTTGCTTTGCTTGTTTGAGGACATTTCAGACCAGTTCTAGGGTAAATCTCGCTTGAAATAATAAAGTAAAACTGCCAATGAGATAAGACCAATTTTCTTTCCCCATTGGCAAAGAAAATGACCTGAAATAAGGACGAAATGTATCGAAACGAGTCAGAAACATCTCAGAACAAGTGACATAATCTGGGACAAATGCCCAACAACTTCTTAACTAGTCAAAACAACTAAAATTTGGATTATTCTGCTCAAATTGAGATGTTTATACTGATCTAGTTCATTACTTGTTTCCAAAATAAACATGTGACAAGCCGTCCATCCCAGCCTGCTTCCCTCCTGAACTTTTCGCCTCCACAACTTTACTCTCACGACCATAAGAAGAGTGTCAGCTGAACGCCGACACCCTCCTGCCGCAGTGCTGGACATAAAGCGCGTTATACTTCTGCTTTTGGCGAATGCTCTTCATGAATGAGTAATGAGTTCTTGAGGCGCGTTCGCCATGTGCACTTACACGGCGTTTGTTTCCAGCCTTGTTAGCGGCGCTTCCTCCGCCCCTTCTCCTCCTCAGCGTGATTGGAGGTAATTGTTTTGGCCGTGCATCATTGAAGTGCTCCCGAAAAGCAATAAACCGGTCGGAAACCCACACGCAGCACAAACAGGGGGGAGGACGACATCTGCCCAGCCCGTCTCCGATGCTTTGTACCCGATAATTAGCTGGGTGGTTGTGGAGTTTGTTCTGTTTTCGTTTTACTACAGTGTGTGGTGCCGCGCTCATTATCGCTGCCGCAGGATGGGATGAAATTCAGATTCTATTTTTCTCCCCAGCGCAGACCTGCAATCGACTGCAACATTACAAGTGTAGCATTTTGCTCAGTCTGCTCGTGCAATCTGGGTCATCAGGTATTCGTTATAAACCGCCAGGCTGGTTCATTTTTAAACTCCTGCTCGGGACAGATTCCTAAACCCATTTCCCCAGTTTTCTGCTGCGACTGTAAAAGCACATCACTAGTACTAGATAACTTTGTTTTTTTAGGAAATATTCAGTGAGACGCCCATGTAGGATTTGGATACTGCATCACAATTACAGTTCGGTAAATCCATCCATTTTCCTCCGCTTTATCCAGGCTGGGCAGCAGTTTGACTAGAGACTCAAAGGCGTTCGTTCAGGCGGCGTCTGGAGCCACATCCGCCGGCTCCTCTGGACGTGAAGGAGCAGCGGCTCCACTCCAAGCGCCTGCACTTGTATCTGCAGTCTTGTCTGTTCGGTCATGAAACCTTCTGTGAAAGTGCCCTTTAGAAAAAAGACCTTTGAACAGTCGGTCTTTACTGTCCAGGTAAACTCTGGGACTCGTAAACCTTGGGCCCGATCTTGTGCATCAAAACGGAGACGATAGCAGGACATTTTGCGCTCAGTAGGAGACACTTTGTGATCTTGCCACTCCAGACTTAGTGCATTTAACGCAGTAATCTTCACTTTACTGTGCGGATGCCAAACTACTCCTGGTATTCCTTTTATTACATTCATTGTGTCTTCTTGAGTAATAAACGTTTGGTTTCTTTTTAAAAGACATTAGGTTGAAACAAACAAAAGCTGTTCAATTACCTTACGCGTTTCGACGGACAAGGCCAGTGTGACAAGGTCACTGTCAGTGTGGCCACGCCTGTGAAGAACAACATCCCAATAAGAGACGCATCATGCACGTCGGGAGACGCCTCTGACGAAGACGGAAGTAGCTCCTTGTCCGTCGAAACGCGTAAGGTAATTGAACAGCTTTTGTTTGTTTCAACCTAATGTCTTTTAAAAAGAAACCAGAAAGTTTATTACTCCTGGTATTATTACGCCTTACAATATAGTCCCCCCATTTATCCGCTTAGAAAATCCACATTGTTTAATTGTGTGTAATTATACTTTGTAGTGGATCACTTCACGTAACCATATTTAAATAGGGAAAACGTGGAAGAGCTTGGTAGCTTCTATCTTGACCTGTTTTGGAGCTATAGAGGAGAGAGGGAGAGGCTAAATGCTAACGCCGTCTGCGCTGTGTTTACGTGACTGAAGATCAGACAGGTCCTAAAGAACTCGTCACAGCTCAGGTAAGAACATATCTCAGTGTGGAAAAACGCTGGCCTGTTCCTTTAAGTAAATGCATTGCTTTAACTTGAAGTCTGTGATGCTGGTTTTGTCAAGGCTTATGTGTTCGTGCCGCTCATTTACTTTAGTTTGTCCTCTGTCCAGGCCAGTCTGAAGACCAGTCGGCCGCTCTGCAGTGTGTGGGCGTGGGGAACTCTGAGGTGGCAGGACCTGGACCCGGAAGCCAGAAGCAGAGCGAGCTGACGCAGCCTGGACCCCTGGCAAGAACACACAGTCACAGATTTTAAAAAATACTTCGGTAACACTTTACATTACGGGCCGGTAAGTCCTTGGTACTTACAGTGGTAATTACAGTGGTACTTACGGTGGTACTTATGGTGGTAGTTACAGTGGTAATTCTCGGTACTTATTGTGGTACTTAAAGGATACTATAGTGACAATTACCAAGTATGTACTTCTAGATACAGTGGTGACTCTTAGTAATGAAGGTTGTACTTCTTGTTTTCCCTCATACGGTTTTATGTTGTTTTATAGTCACACAATCCTGGAAATGACTTCTGTTTGTAGAAGTACCACATTTACTATGAATTGCTGCTGTAGTATCCTTGAATGACCAATAAGTACCATAGATGTATCACTGTAACTACTAGAAACTATCACTTAAAGTACCAAAGTAAATAGAAGTAGACCTTCATATAGTGTATAGTAACTCTGTGTCTCCCTAACCCCTTACCCTAATTACTAGTAATTATGACTTTCAGTACCACAATAATAACCTAGAATTACCACTGTAAAAACTAGTACTTACTACTGTAATTACCACTGTAACTACCACAATAAGTACCAAGAAGTACCACTGTAATTACCACTGGAAGTACCACTGTCATTACTAGTCATTACCACTATAAGTACCACGGACTTCCCATCCCGTAATGTAAAGTGTTACCAATACTTCTGAAACGCCAAACGTTGCACCCAGTCGACACTCGCCAGACTCCACCGAGCCTCCACGCAGCGATACGCTCATGCAGAGAGTTAAGTGATTCACTCTCCGGCTGCGCTTCACTTTTCGGGGTCACGCTCTTTGCCCCGGGGCAGAACAGCAGCTGCCGGTGCCAGAGCGTTGGTCCCAGTGAAGTCACAGCAGCTGCGGCAGCGTGGAGAAAATCCTGTTCAGTCCCTGCCAGCTCCTCCTCAGCCCCCTCGGCCTCTGCCTCACACAGGATCTGCAGACGGCACTCACTGGGTCCTGGTGGGAAACGGGCAAAAACACAGAGATTCAACTTTTAATCGCTGTTAATATAAATAATTTGTGTAACGTTGCTTAGATTCTTGTGATTTTTATCTGCATTGTCCTTAAACTAACCATGTCCTCATCCAATCCTGACCAGACCCTTCAGAGCTCACAAACCAGAGTGCGGCAGAATGAGAGCAGCCCGTCAGAGCTTTGTGAGGAACGTTCTCCGGGACCCAGAGCCCTCGTCCTCTCCTGGGCTCTGCTCGTTCTGCTGCAGCCTTTTCTCCTCCTCCTCACTGCACATCTCCCTCTCGCCGTGGTAATTCATTAATGGCGCGCCCTGAGCACATTCACACGTCATTTACATAGTTTATACGCTCACACCGCACGGCAGACCGCTTTATTTACACGGGAGTTCAACAACTGAAAGAAAGGGAGAAAAGTGAAGAGCACTGCAGGTGTCGCTCACTCACTTAGACCCAGACCTGACTGACACAGAATCTAAACTCCTGAGTGTGACCGGGATTCCAGATTTTACTGCAAATGTATACCTTTTACTTTATAAACTGAATATAGCAAACTGAGTGAGACGGAGTTAATGCTCCAAGTCTGAATAAAGGAGAGTTTCACTGCACTTACTTCACTCCATCAGTCTCTAGTCCACACGCCATGTACACTTTATGTTCCCCTACTATAAAAAAGCACAGTAAGGCTGCATGAATGATGGCATGATGTCTGTGTGTGTGTGTTCTTGTACTTACAACATTGTGAGGACCAGTTTGAGTTTTTCACCAACAAAGTGAGGACATTTTGGGTGGTCCTCACTTATTTGAAGGACTGTTTAAGGGTCAAGATGTGGTTTTAGGGTTAGGGTTAGGGTTAGAATTGGGTTAAGATTAGGGTTAGGATTAGGGTTAGGTTTAAGGTGGGGGTTAGGGGTTAGGGGTTAGGGTCTGGGTAATACATTGGGCCAGATCTTGTGGCGGCGCACGGGGCGGCGCAGGCTCTTGGCGAATTATTTTCCGAGTGGCGGCGCTATATGTGCCATTGGCCTCCGCCACCTGCAGGGGGCGTCACAAGAGGAGGCGACTGCACTGATGGAAACACGGCTGACATTCACTTCCTGGTTTACATTGCGCTGTCTTGCGTTCTTTCTTAAGCCTTAGGCTCTCACAGGTCAAACTAAAAACTTTATTTACCCCATCGTGAGCTAAACCATCGTGAGCTAAACCATCGTGAGCTAAACCATCGTGAGCTAAACCATCGTGAGCTAAACCATCGTGAGCTAAACCATCGTGAGCTAAACCATCGTGAGCTAAACCATCGTGAGCTAAACCATCGTGAGCTAAACCATCGTGAGCTAAACCATCGTGAGCTAAACCATCGTGAGCTAAACCATGTTCACGTCTCCAGAGAAAAAGAGCTACAGCGTCCGCTGTGGCGAAGGATCGGCCGCGCTCGGCGTGAACGCGAAGCAAAACAAAAGCACATTGACTCCGCCTCGTGCATTATAACCGTCTAATGCGGCTCCTCGTTGTTTAATCCTCACTTAATGGACCTTAATGGAATCAGAATCGAGTCTTCACCCAGACCACGGTATAATCAGTTTTATTCTCCAGTGAACGTCCATTAGTCAGAACAATAGAAAGCATGTGTGACTTCGCTGTCTCGGCCGGATACCTCCTTGTTTCCTGTAGCTTCTCTTGTGACGCCTCCACTGTGCTGCAGGTGTGTGGGGCTCTTGGTGCCTCTTCAGTGTTTCAAAAGGAAAATGTATAATGGGTTTAGCTGATCATTTAGCTGTTTACTTTTTTAAAAAGCTGCTTCTTCGTGACCCTTATGGATCCACCAAACCCCACAAAAACACGGCAAAGATGCACAAAACTATCCAGCAAAACAATGTGGAACATGGAAACCACAAACGTTTGCAGAAAAATGCAGCAGTACCAAGCGAAAGGGAGGTACGACATTTGTCCTCTGTATCTGACCCATTCTTCAGGGACCCATGGAGTCCGGCTGATGATCAGAAATCACCTGGCTCGAGGATGAACCTCCGAGCACATTCTCTGCAGTTTGTCATGGCTCAGATCTAAAAGCTTCCTGAAAACATGGTCAAAAAGAGCAACGAAAACGAGGATGAAAACACGACAAGATGAAGCAACAAAAAAGCAGCAAAAGAGCGACAAAAAACGTGATGGAAAAGCAACAATTCCACTAATATTAAAGCGACAAAAACACAACCAGGGAGGCAACATAAAAGCCACAAAAAGTTACAAAAAACATGACAAAAACACCACCAAAAAGTGACCAAAACGCAATGATGAAAACACAACAAAACACAATAAAAACAATCACATTTGTACGTCTTTGCTTTCAGGCGAGTTTTCTAGCATTTCTGTGACAATGAAACCCGAAAAGTGATCCTGCAAGTTGGAAAATGCGGCGATAAACTTGTCCCTAAGAAGAATTGGGAATGAAAATGAAAGTGAGGAATGACATTTTAGTTTAGTAGCTTCCTCTTTCATTGTTTGTAATGAAAAAAAAATCAGGTATAAAAGGAAGTGACATCACCAACAGCTGTTTTTCTTCTTCTTTAAAGTTATTGGTGGAGTGCAGGCCAAACAAAAGTGCATGTCGCCCCCTAGTGTCCAACAACAACATAGTGTCCAAACAAAGACATTTAAGGAGAAAATAAATCCAAATGATCCAAACATTTCCCTTTAGTGTTATTTTATTTCAGCAGCTGTTTCTTAAAGCGACAGCAGCAAATGATCCATGTGGCTTAAGTTTCTACTAAATGAAAACAAAAGCATTTAATCCGTTTCCTGAGGAAGGAAGCTGATTTAGTCCGCTTGTCTCCGCGATCTTGTCCTTTCGGTCATTAACAAATCTCATGACACATTTGAGGGTGGGAACGTAGATCATATACATTTTGATGGCGCTGTCCTCAAGTGTTTGCCTGATCTGCCACACTGGAGCATGAACAGATGAACTCCTCTGATCAGTCGGAAATTCCCAGGGATCGACTGTACAGCAAAGATCTAATACACCAGTCGTATAAGTTTATAAGTTCATTGATGGAATGCCCCTTGAGATATGCCATCTCGTTTGCGAGGGGGCCCATTAACACGGTTAACGGTTAACAAAACACAGTAAAAGACAAGATACAGACAGGACAAAACACACATTAGGACAGTCGCACAGACAAAACAAACTTGCTCCATAGTCCTCCCAAACCCCTCCAAGATACTTAGACAAAATTTACAAAATAAAATAAAAATAAATAAATAAAAAACAACAGAAATATAGTGAAAAGGAAACAATTCCAAGAGATGGGGTAACATTACAAAATTACAAATACACTTAAAGACATAAACAAGGTGTTTTTAGGTGAGAAAATAAGGCGGCTCTAAACAAACCAAACAATGTTAAAGAACAAATGGATAAAGGTAAACTGTGGGACAGTAAAAGTAAGAGAGTGAGTACTTCTGAGTGAATATGTGGATGTAAATGGAATAAGAAAATGCTCCAGATACTGCGGACAAAAGTAAATACATTTAAAAATAAACATAATCCAGTCAGATCCGTTTGTCGGCCCTGACACGGTGTTTGTGGGCGGTGTCGTGTTGAATTGGACACGGTGGTGCCGCTGTTCAATCGAGACGCCGCACGAGACTTTCATTCTATTCACAACACAGCTTTAAAAGGCATTCAAGATCGCCCTGGACTCCGACTTGTTAAAGCAAGGACTTAAACTTGGCCACGGTCGAGTAACGCCATTGCCAGGAAAGAAATATGCAGAAAATAATGATGATGTCAGGTCAGAAAAAGTGTAGCACAAAGAAAGTCAGGAACAATGTGTCAAACCTTGAATAATATGCTGCCGCCCGACGTCGTCCTCGTGGCGGTGGAAGGTACAAAACAAATCCTTCCATCACTGAAGGCTGAGGCAAACTGACGGCGGCTGCATAAGCTGCAGCCTCACGGATCTGATTATTATTATATGTTATTGATGATTCTCGCTCGCTCCCTCCATCAGTCTGTTCACCACAGCGGACGATACATCAAAACCACGGCTCATAACCAACACATGCAGCAGGAACGTACAGGATTTCAAAGCCAGAACCCGAGGGAAGAAACCAAGGGAAATAACTCGGCTGAACGCTTACATCCTATAATGCAGTGGTTCTCAAACTGCGGCACATGTATTACTGTGGCATTTGGGCTTGTTCAGGTATTCTGCAAAATGGACTTTTTCCAGCTTTCCATCCTGTTATTCTGTCACTCCCTCATTAAAAACATGGCTGAAGTGTTGCCTTGGCACATTCACGTATTTCTGAGTAATCTGTAAAAACTCTGATGGCGGCCATTTTAGGGATAGGTTTGCCTGAGTCCTCCTAGGAACGCCCCCACCTCCTGGAGACGCCTCCGAGCTTTGGTCACCAGCCGAGTAACCAACCACTGCTCCTCAGCAGAACCCCCTCCCCACTGATGCCACAGACAGCGTCGTGTGGAGGGGGCGTGTCTAAAGGCTCAGAGGTTCTTAAAGAGACAGAGGCCTATTTCAAGACATTCACTACAGCCATTTTGAGAGAGACATTTTATACAAGGCAGTTATTCTAATTTACTGCATTTACAGACCAACAGAAGGTTTGTCATCATTGTAGTGAGATATAGACTGGTGCTGTGGGACTGACAAAAGCAGAACACCCCCTCTTTAAAGCGACTTACGAAAGAAGATATTGCAAAATTACCATCAAGTTAAAGACCACCGTTTTTCCATACTGAGATATGTTCTTACCTGAGCTTAGACGAGTTGATGCGTACCTGTCTGGTCTTGTGTGTGCCCTCAGTCACGCAAAACGACTAAAGATGTTGTTTGCATTTGGCCTCTCCCAGTATATTCCTATAGCTCCAAACAGGGGTGAAGTTAGAAGCGACCGAGCTCCTCCACGGGCACAAAGAACAAACAGGTACGGATCAACTCGTCTAAGCTCAGGTAAGAACAGATCACAGTGTGGAAGAACTGTGGCCTCTTCCTTTAAGTTAAGGCAAAGCACATAAAAACATAACGACATGTGGTTAGTGGGGGGCAGGTGTGTGCAGTTGTTTACAATCTGAAAGGCAGTGTCAGGCAGCCCAGAGAGCTCAGTCCGTATCTGGTTTAACCCCATGGCTTGGCCTTGAAAGGAAAGTGTTGATGGCGTGGGAGAGATAAAAGGTCCAGCTGCTTCAAACCTCCCCTATCAGGAGAAAGAGATTTTTTCCAATATTAGTTCATACATTTATAATTAATTAGCTTTTACTTGGTCTCAGCATTAGTTCAGTTCTCCACAGTTCATCCCTTTTCCTCCCAAAATATAGTCCGGCTATTGTCCGTCTCTTTAGTAATGCGTTTAACAGGATGTCTACAGAGTTAAGTCAAATCTAAGACTTTTTAAGACCTTTTTAAGACACAAAATCTCAAAAATAAGACCTGTTTTTGAACAATATATAAATGGACTGTAAAGAAAATCACTGTCACAAAAATCCAAGAGTCAAACTGTTGTTTCTGATTTCACAGTGGTACAAATGTAACAACTTCATTTTTCACATTAGGCATTTTAACCATTCAAGTTTAAACAACCTTATCCCATAATAAGAATATTGAGATTGAATAATTACTCACAATTATCGACTGAATGAAAGAAAACAGATGTTTAGTTTTTGTATTTAAAATGCTTTGTAAGACTTGAGCTGGTTAAACATTCACTGTTTCTAAAAATAAAAGCAGCTTTTCCACTCGTTTGCAAAGAACAAAACACTGACAACTTTACAACTCATTAAAGATCATTCAGCTAGTTTTGCCCATCATTGATTATGCCGACACTATTTATCAAAACACATCTGATTTGTACCTTAAGCCACTTAATATTCTTTTCAACACCCTGTGCAGATTTATTTTGAAATGTCCATACAGAACTTATCATTGCATTTTGTTTGAAAAACTCGACAGCAGCCAAACAATAGACGCCATTATCACTGGATTATGTTTATTTTTAAATGTATTTACTTCAGCTGTCCGCAGTATCTGGAGCATTTTCTTATTCCATTTACATCCACATATTCACTCAGAAGCACTCACTCTCTTACTTTTACTGTCCCACGTATTAATAAAGAAATAGGTCGCAGAGCTTTTCAGTTCAAAGCCCCCTCTGATTGGAATAGTTCACCTTTATCCATTCGTTCTTTAACATTGTTTGGTTTGTTTAGAGCCTCCTTATTTTCTCACCTAAAAACACCTTGTTTATGTCTTTAAGTGTATTTGTAATTTTGTACTTTTACCTCATCTCTTGGAATTGTTTTCTATTGTTTTCTTTTGACTATATTTCTGTTGTTTTTATTTATCTTTATTTATTTATTTTTTGTAAATTTTGTCTCAGTATTTTGGAGGGGTTTGGGAGGACTATGGAGCAAGTTTGTTTTGTCTGTGTGACTGTCCTAATGTGTGTTTTGTCATGTCTGTGTCCTGTCTTTTACTGTGTAACTAGTGTTTTGTGTTAATGGAGCCCCTCGCAAACGAGATGGAACATCTCAAGGGGCATTCCATCAATAAACTTACTTATCATAATTATTTTAATGATATTATTATTAGGCCAGAATCTAGTCCAGGTTTTCTGTTTTAAACTTGTTTGTCAGATGTTTTGATGTTTCTAAAGTAACAGGACTTTCTCTTTGCTTCTGTCCCTGAGCAGAGGAGCGTTCGCTTTGTGTTTCCCAACATCTGGACAAACTTTATTGTGATGATGCCGTTCATTGCCTTGAGTTGGATATTTACAGTGAAGGATTATCTCCACGTTGTTTCATATCGGACGTTTCTTTCCCCCGACAGCAGCATTACGGATCCATCACCTCGGTCATGTTCTGGATTCATAATTCATATTTAATTCATCGCTGCTTCTCTGCATTTATTTGTCGACTTTTGAAACTAAACTGTGCGCAAATAATTGGGTCGTTGAACGTTCATTTTTAAGACCAGTTTACCCTGAGTAGTAATTATGGGGCTGCTTTTTTTGTTATGCTAATTTTTTCTTTGTTATGCTAATTATGTGTAAACAATCACACCTCCCTAACCCACGTGGTGTCTAGACACAATGGCGCCACAACAGGTGCATGGGCTTCCGACTCACACCTACAGTGAAGTGTCTGGACATGTTTTTTCCTGATTTACAGAATCTCCTCCTAGTGGGCGTGTTTTTGTTTTTGTATAAATACCAGCGTTCTTTTTCGCCTTGCATCGTCTCTTCCTCACGATCATCCTGTTTGTAAGAGTGGACCAACATGGACGGGCATAGCAACGCCAATCATACCCCTATCACCGGTACGTCAAACAGTACTATGCAAGATGTTGTGGAAGGACGGGGCCCTAAACGAGGGGCTTTTTCGAACTCAAAACCCTGTCTGAAAAACTTTAACCGGGAAAGGGGGTACGTTTGTTGGATGGCCTATTTTGATGGAAAAATCACATTACGAAATGGTGTTTGTCAGGATGCATGCAGCAGAGTTGACAGGATGTACACCATGTCTCTCATGGACTGGCGTTGGTTAATGACATGTGTGTACGAGATTGATTCGAGGGGTTTTGAGGGGGAGCCTTATGTCTGTCAATGGGGCAGTCCTACGGGGCCCGAAATGTACCATGTGGTGTCGTGTGGCGGCAGCGGAAAGACAGAGGGGTTTATTCGTGTATCAGTCTGTACGGATAGAGAGTTGTTAAAAGAACTGGAGATCAGCGTATTTTGTCCTTCTCTCCTTGATGATACGTGTAAACCCCTTTTTGAAACCATTTTGTGTATACAACAGCAAGACTGGAGATACATGTGTGGAATGTTTAGAGAAGTTGACAGTGCCGTCAAGAGAGACAGAATCAACTGTTCTCTGGAGGTTGTTAGGAAACGTCTTGTTTTTGACGATTAATCGTCTAGTGAGTAAGATGTTTTCGTGTGTCATGCGAAAAAGACAAAGCCCAACTTGAAAAAACAGACGGTGGGTATTTTATGAGGGTATACATTTTGTTTTATACGCATGATTATAATTTATCTGTCTTGTTTTTATCACGACAGTGTGGGGTCCTATTCCTGACAATATTTACTCAAATCAGAGTTTATCTGATGAACCGCAAGTCTACGAACCTCTACAAACGAAGCAGAGACCCCGCTCTCCACCAAGCCCATCTCCACCAAGTCCATCTCCACCAAGCCCATCCCATTTGGAGAACGACACAGGAGTTATAGTGAACCTGACCGGACCTGGATCGTTGTCTGAGAAGTTTGTACAGCTGCTCAAAACCGTTACCATACATTTGGTGAACCACGCGCTGTACGACTGCTGGAAGCATGACTGCTATGGATGCCAGGTCGACCACCCTAGCCAGAAACATCATAGTTGTCTCTACCCATTTGCAGAAACCTACCATCAAGACATTTTTGAGAAAATGATGGAGTGTTTGTGGAACGGACGCTTCACGACAGCCGTAACAAACTTTCTGAACTCCAACGGTGTTTATGCTACAAACAGCAGGATCCAAGGCGCTGCAGAGATGTATTTACATGGACTAAAAAATGTTGAAAACATCCACAAACATTGTAATGCAATGTTTGGGGATGTGTCTGAGGATTGGTATAAGCACACGACACTGAATGTCGCAATAAAAACATGGAGAGGTCTGATTTGACGTGTCTCATATTTCGGATTTGAAATAAAAAGATTCCGTATTCATGCATTTCTCTTACTTGTGATTTGTATTCATTACGGACAACATGGATAACATATTTGAAAAGATTTACCATGATCCATCACACCCTGGTGGGTTAGGGGGTCTGAGCAGACTACAGAAGGCAGCAAAGGAAGCCACAGGTGCTTTACCGCCAAAGCATGTTGTCGAAAACTATCTACAAGGTGAAGATGTTTATACTCTACATGCTAGAGCCTTAAAGCATTTTCCAAGAAACAGAGTAATTGTCCACGGAATTAATAAGCAGTTTCAAGCGGATCTCGTTGACATGAATGAGTATTCTGACGACAACGACGGTGTGAAATTTTTGCTAACATGCATTGATGTATTTTCTAAATATGCATGGGTGAGGTGTCTTAAAAACAAGACAGGATCTGCTGTATCGAATGCTTTCAGCGATATTTTGAAAGAAGGACGCATACCGGCTAAACTCCAAACTGATGAGGGAAAAGAATTTTATAATAATACTTTTAAGGAGCTAACGAGTCAGCATGACATAAAGCATTTTTCTACATCCAATGAAACCAAAGCAAGTGTGGTAGAACGATTTAATAGAACGCTCAAGACCCGCATGTGGCGGTATTTAACGTCTGTGAACTCACGTAGATATATAGACGTGGTTAATGATCTTGTTAGTGCATATAACAATGCATACCACCGGTCTATTAAAACCACGCCTGCTTCAGTAAATAAAGATAATGAGAAGGACGTTTTTAAAGCATTGTATAAGAAAAAGTCAAAGAAACCACTAGTTTTTAAATTTGACGTTGGTGAAAAGGTGAGGATTTCGAAACACCGAGGAATTTTCAGAAAAGGCTACGAGCAAACCTTTACGGACGAGTTCTTCACAATTACAGACCGCATAGGTCGAGACCCTCCAGTTTATAAACTGACAGATCTTGCTGGAGAAACAGTTGATGGGACCTTTTATGAACCCGAACTACAACGAGTGCTTGTCGATAAAAACAAGACTTTTAAGATTGAAAAAATCTTGGACCGAAGAGGATCGGGAAAAAAACGCCAAGTCTTCGTTAAGTGGCTAGGGTGGCCTGAGAAATTCAATACGTGGATATATGCAAAGGAGATAAGAGATCTACATTGAAAAAAAAAAAAGATGAACGGGTCGAGTGGATTTTATGTAACAGTGGCTAGTAATGCATCGATGCAGGTTTACCCAAACAATAGGATCTGGCGTTTTAGAACCAAGTTGGCAAAACCAATCAATCTGAACGGTGCATATGAAGTGGGGATAATAGAGTGTCAGTACCCACGCAACTGGAAGAGTTTCCCAGAGGCTGATGCACGTATAACAATACTAGGGCCAAATGCGAAGAAGCATTCTATCGAACTGACTTTGGGGTTTTATGACAGCATTTATAAACTGCTCAAAGAAATCAACTATCAACTATCCGATGACGATGTACTAGCACCCATAACATTCCAGTATAATAACATTGCCAATAGAGTCCACATTTTTGGGGCAAAAGGTTATAGCTTTGTCTTTAAGGGACGCCTTGCGGAAATGCTCGGATTTCAACCTGACATAGTTTTTGACGTCCAAGAGGGAAATTCAAAGCAAACCCCAGCAACATACCCTGCAGATATCTTTGGTGGCTGTTATAATATATTTATTTACAGCGATATAGTGGATTACCAGTTAGTAGGCGATTGTCATGCACCGCTCTTACGATGTATCAATATATGCAACGACACACACAGTGTACCCACATTAACCTACGACAAGCCACACTATACACCTCTCAGCAAATCAGTGCTTGATGAAATAGAGATTTTACTAAAAAACGACCAAAACGAATTCATTCAGTTCCTTTACGGGAAAGTTATACTGAAGCTACACTTTAAACCCATAAAGAATATTTCCTAAAAAGAAGATGCATACCCCATACAATGACGTCGATACCAAATACATCAACTACTATATGAACCAGGCTGGCGGCGACATGCCCGGTTATGCGGGTTCTAGAGTACAGTATGGAAGCGGGCTTGCAGGGATCTTTAGGGCCCTCTACCGCATGGCGATACCGCTTTTTAAACGCGGTGTGAATCTAGCCAAGCCACATCTCAAAACAGCGGCCAAGCATATTGCCGGTGACGTCATGTCCAATATCACACGAGCAGCCTTTTCAAACAAGCAGGATGGTAATGGTCTTGTTGTGGTAACGAGAAGAGGAAAGAGACGCCCTCCCAGTATCGATGTAACGCGTGCACGGCCTAAAAAACCCAAAACTAAAAGAAGGAAGACGGGTGCAAAGAATTCATTTACCAGTAGACGCAGACAGAAGCAGTCGCCTTCAGGAGTTTTTACACAAGATATATTTTAAAATAAAAACATGGCTTTTTTACACGACCAATCTGCTGAATGCGTGAAGACCGAGCTGGATTTATTCACCGTACCCTATACACAGACGTCCGTCGAAAAGTCTACATTTGTTGAAATACCACCAATTTCTGCCATCACAGATACAGGACCCATCGAATTCTATATTTCAGGCAACGGAGAACAGTACATGGACTTGAACGACTCCTATTTGTTCACCAGAGTTAGAATCACAAATGGCGACGGAACAAACCTGGCCAATGATGCTGATGTGGGACTGATAAATTACCCCGCTTGCTCATTATTTTCACAGGTTGATATTACGCTGGGTGACAGACTAATCTCACAGTCCTCAAATACTTATGGTTATCGAGGAATAATTGAATGTTTACTCAATTATTCTGAAGATACGTTAAAAACACAGTTTGGAACCGCATTATTTTGCAAAGACAACGCTGGGCATATGAACGATCTCTCTATCGAAGGAGACAATGAGGGCCTGGTCACAAGAGGAGCGTATACTCAAAACAGTCGGACACTCGATTTAATTGGACCTATACATGCTGATCTCTTTTTCCAGGAGAAACTGTTGCTAAATGGGGTAGACATGTCATTCAAATTCATAAGGGCAAAAAATGAATTTGCACTGATGTCAGGCACAGCAAACGCGGATTTTCGTGTGCAGATTGTATCGGCAAGCTTGTTTGTTAAGAAAATATCAGTAGCACCGCCTGTGCGACTGGCTCATGGAAGAGCGTTACAGAATACAAACGCTAAGTATGCTATCGACCGTGTAGCGTTGAAAACGTTTTCGATACCAGCGGGGACAAGGGTCTGTAATCAGGATAACCTGTTTATAGGTCAAATACCTAAATTTATCATCATAGCGTTTGTCGAGAATGATGCCTATTCTGGTAGTTACGCGCGTAATCCTTTTAATTTTGAGCATTTTGATGCAGAGTTTATATCGCTACATGTCGATGGGCTCTCCTACCCGGCAAAGCCATTTCAACCTCTCTTTCAACGAGGGCAGTATGTAAGAGAATATTATCAGCTAGTGCAAACAACAGGTCGACACCTTAAGGATAGATCACTGGCAATAACACGGAGTGATTTCGGACAAGGTTACACGTTGTTTTGTTTTAATCTGGAGGCTGACGAAGGTCACGGAGGAAACGTATCTCTCATCAAGAACGGAAATGTGCGTCTCGAAGCACGTTTTCGAGCGCCCCTACCCCGTACTGTTAATATGATATGTTATTCTGTATTTGACTCCATTATTGAGATATCAAACAGAAGGCAGGTACTGTTAGACTACTACTAATCTTAAAACTATAATGGATACCATTGAAATAACCAACATAATGAAAAAACATGTGAAAAGAGGGACACGTTTTTTGGGTGTTTTCGCAAGCGATCAAATTCCTATCCGACGCGTTATAAAAGCACCTACAATGCTGATAATCAACACGGATCCATCAAACAAGCCCGGAGAACACTGGCTTGCCGTCTACATATCGGCCGACAGACATGGATGTTTTTTTGACAGTTTTGGACATCCTCCAGGATACATGAAGTTTCCGCCTAGAATTAAAAACTTTCTTCTACAAAATTGTGCTTCTATGTCCTATTCAACAAAGCAGGTTCAGAGTAACCACTCTATGGCTTGTGGACAGCACTGCATCTTTTTTCTATGTAATATTCAAAGAGGAATGTCTTACCACAAATTCCTACAGATGTATACCACCGACTTGATGTCTAATGATGCTATGGTATGTCACTTTGTGAAGAAAATACAGCCGTCTACAGTATGTCGAAAGCATAATTTTACATGTGTACAGTGTGTGAAATATAAATAAAACACATTTGAGAAAGACTTTTTGTTTTGTTTTTATTGCGTTTTTAAAAAGCATAAACATTGTACAAGTAAAAATCACATTTCTCAAGACATGAAAAACATTTTACATTCAAAGAATATCCACATTCGGTAGGGTAAAGTCTCACAAAAGTATAGCAAGCCAAACATGTTAGAAATCACACATCATCATAAGAAATCAAAATTTTTCCCAACTGAATTTCTCCGCTCCTTTGTATGGTGTGCTTGAATTTGGCAATCTTTTTCTTTTATGAAAAGACCCGTCATCGAAACTGATGTCACTTGGTGAATCACCGGCGCTTTTAAAATTAGATATTGTCCTACGAACCTTCATATTCGGTACAACAGATAAAGGAACATTTAACTCAGCCATGGCCTTTAAAAACAGCCCCCATCCGACAGGTCTTGTAGCCTCAGACACATTGTGAGAAGCCGTCACATTTTTGATTAAATCATAAACATGAGTCCCTCTTACGCGTTGACCATTGAAAATAACTTCACCATGCCTTGTCCATGCTATTTTCTCAGGCATACGTCTGATGGAGTCCAAAATTTGCCCTGCATTATTTCGACTTCTTTTGGGTAAATGTCTCAAAATATCGTCTACAACAGTATCCTCATCACCGTTGCTAGGAGGGATTGCCTCAATTTCGGGTGAAACATCCCCGTCTGGAGCAATAGTGGTAGCAGGCATGGACAGCGTTAATGAAGCATTTTCAAGTCCATCTTGCTTCAACAGAGACAGATAACGCTGTAAGATAATACCGTATTTCTTAGCCTTCTCATGCATGTTGACATCTCCCGACTCTAACACCTCCGACATGGCTTTATCGAGTTCTGTCTGTGCAACTCTTCTGATAGATGGGTTAGCGTCTTGTTGTTTTAGTCTATCCAACTGTTGTTGGGGAACCAGGAACATCTTTTGTGTATATTCCATCACCCGCGCGTGAAAAGACTGGTTAAAAACGGTATTGCCGCTCCGAGTAGTGGCAAAAGAAAACCACCGTGTTGGTTTAAAGCCCGTTTCTTTTTCAAAGATTTTACTTTTTTGTTGGCCACAAGACGTATTACAGATTTGTTTTTTTGTAGGCGCTTATACTGATTCGCTGTTAAAGGGATATTGCCTTTTAAAACGTTAAGAGTTATTTCACAGAGCGCCTTAATAAAGTCAGGGCTGGCTCTGCCAACAATAACCTTTCGCATGCCCGGCTTCGACTTATATAGCAGTTCCATTAAAGCCAAATTCCTCTTTATGCGAGAAGACATTTTTTCACTTTTTAGATTTTTTAGGCAGGTAGACTACTGGATGGTCTGAGAGAATATTTGATCTGAGTCTTAAATGGTCTGGCGTTTTAGATTTATAATCAATGAGGAGGTACCCGAAAGGTGAAGCCATAGCATCATTAAACGCCTCTAAAAAATATTTTGAATTACCCGGAAACATTTGTCTCCCCAATAAAGATATTTGATATTTATCGCGAGGATTATTAAACAGAACTAGATAGTTTGTGTTTAAACTAATAGTACGACTGGCTTTGCCTTGAACAAACAAATTTTGTACGAGATAAATACAGCTCAAATTGCGATGATGGCAATATTTTGTGAAAAGGTTTTGGACTTCTGTATTTTGTGAAGCCTGATTCATAAGATCATCGATTACAATTAAATTGTTTTTGCTAGTGGGAAGCAGCTCATCGTCACAGAGAGATTCAGGTATCCCGTTAATAAAATTTATTTGACAAATCTTTAAAAGCTCATCATATATCGGCTGCCAGCAAGAATAGATATAAACAATATTTTCGACTTTGTGTGAAATAATCTTTGAGGCGTTTACGATAAGACTTTTGACAAAATAGGTTTTACCACAGTTTGACGGACCACTGACAACACAGCTGAAAGGATGTTGAAGACGGTTATCTATATCAGCCTTAGAATCCATATGGCAAAGTGGAATAGTCTGGGAGCACACGACGCTTATTGTATACGACGCGGACTTTTTTTGTGACTGTTTTGTTCTGTAGGTGGAGCCGCTTTTTATCCCGAGTAATTCTATCACTCACAACGGTCAGACACGAGTCTGTGTTCCTGTCTTTCACAAACGCGTCAACAAGCCCCTTTAACGAGTCATGTGTGACCTTTTTAGATGTGTCCCGATTAAGTGTCACCCCCTTACACTTTATATGCGTTTTGTCGTGCACTGTGCGATACGCATAACATTTAGGACCCCCAGACACAAACTCCACTATATGGTCGCCGTGGTCAAGTTCATCAGTCAGATTACCCAGGTAGGGGCCAGTGGGGGGGATCCATTCGTTTTCCACTGTGGTAAAAATGACCGAGTCAGTGTCGCAATACAAAACACGTCGCTGCAGTCTGTCCAACAAATCATATAGAGTTAGTCGCGCGTATGCTGTTGTCATAGCGCCGATAAAAACATTGACGTCTCTCACGCTAGAGCCCTGACCATTCTTGTGACGCCATTGGACGAGAGCTATGTCATCAGAAATGAAGAAGAACTGCCTCACGTCATACTGGTCAGAAAACATCAGTCTATGGAATTTATCAGGGTCTGATATTATTTCTGTAGAAGAAATGTCACTCTTTGCCGAGAATCGACCCCAGAGCGCGTTTAGGCACAGCTTTGAACAATTTCTCATAGCCTTATTCAGCTTTATCTTGTCTGGATCCAAACGAATTCCTTCCTTTTCAAAGTAATCCTCTACGTACTTGTGTTTGTCCTCAGGTGTGACGACATGAGCGGGGTAGCCACTGGCTTCCTGTTTGCATTTCAGAAACGTTTTTACATAATCTTTAAAAAGACAATCTGTTTTCTCTTTGAAATGCCACACTTCATGTATTTTCACAATCGCATAACCTTTTTCGATAGCCTTCATAAGTTCGACGGAGACCCATGAACCTTGCAACTGTCTTTCAGAATCACAATGCGAACACACAGACTGACTCTGTGTTTCGGTACAAGTCCGACATAGAGGAAACATGAGCTTCCCGTGGCAGCGGTACGGTAACACAGGATGGAAGAGACCTTTCGGGGGAAGCACAATGCATTTGATGATGCCAAAATAATTTTCGATATTGTCAAAATTACCGCAAATTATTTCGGGGTGACCAACGGGGTAATCTTTTGTTGCTTGAACAAACGGGTAGAGACTTGTGAAATCATAGTACATGATCCTTTCACTTTCTGAAACCTGATGGCAAAGTTTCATCGCATTGGTCCTTCCTCCATAGAGGGCGTCTCTAGGGTTTAAGGGTTCAGGCTTTTGGTAGCTATCCAAAAAAGCCTTGACGGCTGGGTCTGCCATTGTCATTTTTTTAAATTCACACTCCCACATCTTAACAACTGTCATGCCATACCGTGTTTTTAAATTCTCAAGCTTTTCGATCGTTGCATTATGCAAATCACCAAACGTAATTTTCGTCAAAGGGTTGGTGTCGCTTTCGGGAAAACAAAGGGGGTGACCGTGCATGAAACACCCCAGCATTTCATAACAGGTGTTTGTAGCAGCGTCGAAACCATCCACTGAATAGGGTCCGATCTGTTGCTCTCCTCCCCTAAGGGCGTGGCGAATAGAACGATTTTGTGTCTGTGCTATGAATTCTAGCCACTGGATTGCCACGTCGGAAAAGCTTCTGTTTTGTCCAGAATAACACCCCCCGTATGTTAGCGCTATTGTGTCTCTAGGTAGAAAAAATGTCTTGTGTACCCTCATGCATGATGATGCTAAAGTTACAGATGCAAATGGATCGAGACCAGAGCTTTGTATTACAGAGTCACGGTGTGTGAGGCATGCTTTTCGCAAAACCTTAACATCGTCAATGCAATAACGTCTCATTTCGGTGCGCAGATTAAATTCCAAACCCTGAACCGTTTCATACCAAGCCATGAATTTCACTCTGTCGGGATCCCTCATGGAGTCAAAACCATAGAAGGATGGGGGTGGGTATGCCCCGACATAGTCCTCGTTTTGTCTCGTATTGAACTTATGGGGAAAGTAGCCTTTAGACACATCGTCAAACCCTAAAGCGTTCGGGAGATTTGCAAGACGCATAGGCAAGAAGCTGAAAGAATCAATCCATCGCTGATTGTACTCTCTGTCAAGCATATATATAAATCGACTCCCTCTAGCCGTAACGTCTATAGACAATGCTTGGTGAACAAAGTATTCCAGAACCAGATAATTGTCAAACCCTGATGCGTTATGTGCTATAAATGTATAACCCCTGTATTTTGGTTTTCTGAAATGTTTGACGAATTTGTCTACACAGTCTAAAGATTCAAAACTATGAATACATCCTGTGTCGTCGATAGCACACACAAGAACGGCCTCATGTTTATCGTCGTGGTATCTTGTTTCAAAATCATAATAGATGTATTTATTTGTAGGAGTTTGTGGTTTGACGGGCTGGATAAAACACTGATGTGTTGCTTTAGAGTGTATTATCGGTTCGTTACAATGTCGGCATTTTGTCTTTGTGCAAACGTGTCTGTTTTTTGTAACTGCATAAATTGCGCAGCATTGTTCACAATATTTCAGAGACTCACACGGTACTCTATTATGGACTGTTTCCGCTTGTTTATGCAGTTCGTAACAGTGCTGTGAACGACAAATACGCTTACAGTCGGGACACTTTATTGTAGGGCCTGCTTTACAGCATACCGAATAACACACCTTACATAAAAACATGCACCGATGCTTCAGAGGTTCGTTATATGTATTTAAACATAATTTACAGTGATAACTGCAGCCAAAAAAACCATTGAAGTTTTCAATTAGATAATAATGATTATCGTGCAAGTACAGCGCTACAGTTTTCACACTAGGTTCATTATGAGTTTCAAAACGCTGCAGACGCTTACGCCGTTCCCCATGGTGAAAGATTACAATTTTGATCCCTAAACGGGTTTCAAATTTCGACACATCGTTAAACGACACAGGCATGTTGCATGACAGATTGGCAGATGTGTGGAACTGTTTTGCTTTTTCTAATTTATTTTCGGGGCTCGTAGACGGGTCTAGAGCATGGACAAGGCATAGACCAAAGCATAAGTTGTTGTGATAATTTTTTGGATCGAATAGGTGTTTCCCTTTTTTGTGAAGAATTTCGTCGTATGACACGGCGCCGAGTTTAAGTCGTGCGCCGCCACCCCTTTGACTTTGTGCTATCGTCACTATAAATTCTAATTGTGAGTCTGACATTGATTCGTCATTGCTTTGAAGAACCTGCATGACCTCATTTAAAAAAACATCGGTACTGTAATCGTTGTTTTCGTTCAATAAGACCTGCACGTCTGATGCCAGAGAAGGGCCTCGTAACACAACATTGAAAGAACTACCAGGCTGTGACACATCGATAGCGTGTTCAATAACATTTGTTAAATGTTCATGCACTCTATCTGGAACCGATGAAGGTATAGTTAGGTCCATTTCCCTGAAGTCAATATTCTGTTGTAATACTAGAGCATTATAATCGTCTATGCGTCTGGTCCTAATTTTGCCGCTGGACTTTCCTCCGCCTACTTGCATTGTAAGGTTTTGATTAACGTTAGCATCTGCCATAGTAGGCGTTTGAACATGCTGTACAGTGCTGTGTGATGGCAGCTGATGCTGTGGTGTTGGGGTGTGGTGTGTGCTTGTTACAAAGCATTCAAGGTCAACAGTGTTCAACTGGGAGTCTGATATTTCATAGACGTTTAAATTAGCATTAGCATTTGTCAGAGTATGTGTTTGAACATGCTGTACAGTGCTGTGTGATGGCTGCTGATGCTGTGGTGTTGGGGTGTGGTGTGTGCTTGTTACAAAGCGTTCAAGGTCAACAGTGTTCAACTGGGAGTCTGATATTTCATAGACGTTTAAATTAGCATTAGCATTTGTCAGAGTTGGCGTTTGAACATGCAGTACAGTGTTGTGTGATGGCTGCTGATGCTGTGGTGTTGGGGTGTGGTGTGTGCTTGTTACAAAGCGTTCAAGGTCAACAGTGTTCAACTGGGAGTCTGATATTTCATAGACGTTTAAATTAGCATTAGCATTTGTCAGAGTTGACGTTTGAACATGCAGTACAGTGTTGTGTGATGTTAGAACATTTTCAAGATCGACAGAGCATAATTCTGAATCAGAGATGTCATAAACATTATGATCAACTTGATCATTATTTAATAGGGAATCAATTACATAGTTGTCAGACACAAAATCATTGCCACTTATAGGGGGTGACGCATTTTGCGCGTCTCTTGACATTGTCAGAACATTTGCAAACAACTTAAATGTATCAACAAATTTACCACATACCTCTTTCAAATCAGAAAGATTGTATCTCTGTTTTTTAGCAGGGGGGCCGTCCATAATGACAGCGTTTACAAAAACAAAAAACTTTCTAGATAGTTGTATTGCGTTCGCAAGAATCTCTTACAATGTCTACGGCAATAGCTACAGTGTCTATAAGACTGGTAAAGTACTCGACATAAACTTTTATCTGCTTGTTCAGTGCAGAACCAATGTAAGCATCACAGACAGCCTTATAGTGTGTCTGTCTGAACAGGAGCTGCAAGACATGTTTTTTCAACAGCCTGCGTTCTTTTAACGACTCATGCAGGAGACACCTCAGTTGGTGTGTCTCAGAGTTGAGCAAATCGCTCTGCTGCATGAACACACGTAAATCTGTTTGCGATTGTTTGAGCTGGTCCTCTAACTGTAAACATTGCTGATTGTACATATACAATTGGCGTGTTAACTCATCTTGGTCGCGGAGCACGTCACGCATCAAAACATGTAGCTCAGGTTGTTGATCATGGTCCGCTGTGGTCTGTACACACTGGTCATAAAACGGTACAGGTGTCGAGCAGCGTTGTGGTGCCTCTTCTATTTCTACCCCCGGTAGCTGTTCCAGAAGGTTCTGCGGTAGAATAGGAGCGCTGTAAAATGAAAAAAACATTAGCATACTATATGTATCATACAAACAAACAAGTAAAAAAAAAAAAAAAACCTGTGATAAGCTTTTCATACATACCACTGTTCTATGATGCCTCCCTCTATACTGTCCGCGAGAAAGCTCTGGATGTTGAAAGAATCCCCTCGTGCAGACAGAGAAACATCACGTGGTGGTGATAATGTCAACGGTCTAAAACAAAACAATAAACAGACAATATGCACGTTAGCGTTTGTTGTATAAGTGGTGAAACACAGCCTGCGTTGATTGAGTTTTTAATTTTATTTTTACCTCGCAGTCGGATTGTTATTCTTCCTCTTCCTGAAAAACACCGGTCTATGGACGGCAATCAGTCTCCGCGACAGACCCCTCGGTCTTCTTGTTTGTCGTGCTGTCTTGTTTTTGTGCGTTGTTGTTGCCCTTGAGGGACCATGCGCTGAACCGTTTATACATCTATATGAGAGAAAAGAGAACTCTATGAACACTATACAATACAAAACAGAGCAAATCAGAAAAAAAAAAAAAAAATAAATAATAATAAAAAAATAAATAAAAAAAAAATAAATAAAAATGAAATAAAAATAACAAGTCAATTATTTTTTAGCCCCAATAAATTATTTTTTGTCATTATTTAAGAGGAAAAACATCCCTTATAATGTTTAATCATTAATACAATTATTTACCCATTAAATTATTTATATGTAGATGATAGTTTGCATAGAACGTTCGAAATGCAATAAATGTTATGTTAGGGTTTTAATTCGAGTGCAGACATCATTTGTAGTCCTGAAAACGGATGTCACGTGGTTCGACCGGATATGCATCTATGACATCATTTTGTAGTCCTGAAAACGGATGCCACGTGGTTCGACCGGATATGCATCTATGACATCATTTTGTAGTCCTGAAAACGGATGCCACGTGGTTCGACCGGATATGCATCTATGACATCATTTTGTAGTCCTGAAAACGGATGCCACGTGGCGCGATAGGATATGCGTGTGACGTAATCATGCAGTTACCAAAACAAATGACTACGGTCTGCAGGGACTAAATCAGAAATGCTTTTTATTTTAGATCAGGTCTGTGTATCTACGCTGTTTGGTTGTAGCCCCTCCGCAAATAAACGAAAGAAGATCATTTAACGCCCTTGTGATTCCTACAACATAATTTTCTTACCTATCTCTTTCGGCCGCGCTCAGAAATGGGCGCTTACGGTGTTTGCCGAGACCTCTCGCGCGCAGTGCAACTGAAAAACATAAAACCAGATATTAATTTAGCATGCGTTGGATAACGAACGACTGATAATACGAGTTTTAATTACCAGGGGCTTGTTCTGTTTTAGACACGCAATCCGAATCATCCTCGTAAAATCGTTTTCCTGTATTAGATTAAAAAAAAGTAATATTTAGAACGGGGAAATAGTTTCTACATGATGGAAAAAAAGAAAAAGAAATGAACGACAATTCAGCATGTGATTTCTTACCGTAATTCCCAGGCATATTTTATCCACGCAAATGTTGTTTCTTCTCCGTATGAGTGCGTAGCGAGCTAGACTGAAGGCGACACCGGTAGGGAAGCGGGCGTTGCGGTGGCGAGCTGGACTGAAGGCGACACCGGTAAGGAACCGAGCTGCGGTGGCGAGCTGGACTGAAGGCGACACCGGTAGGGAAGCGGGCGTTGCGGTGGCGAGCTGGACTGAAGGCGACACCGGTAGGGAAGCGGGCGTTGCGGTGGCGAGCTGGACTGAAGGCGACACCGGTAGGGAAGCGGGCGTTGCGGTGGCGAGCTGGACTGAAGGCGGCACAGGTAGGGAACCGGGCGTCTGCTGCAGCGAGTTGCTTTGGCTGTGGCGGTGTACAGAATGAAGGTCGCCCCGGCTACCGCTATATACCCATACGCGACTTGGTCATGTCTGGACACAACACGCTGAAGTCGCTTCAGCCGGGATGTGTCCGGGCGTGAATCCCTTATTCTTGACCATGACTTTTAATGGGCGCCCCATCAGTTTTGCGTGTGAAGCCGTCTGAGGAGACAGACACTTTGGCGTCTTTCATGAATCGTTACATCAAAACACACACCACAGTCTGCTTGGCTCTGTTATTTGCTGTGCTTATGCATCTCTAGCTTTTCACACGTCTTTTACTTCAAACATGCAATACTGACTGCATGTCACTGCAAAAAAAATAAAAAAAATAACGGTAAACAAAGCCGTTTTATTTCTATGTTGTTTTTGTTTACAGAATCTCGTATTTACGCACACCCATGCTCTTAAAGCATAACTGTTTAATGTTACTTTTAAACGGGGTTTTATTTACAGACAGATTTACACACACACACATGCTCTTAAAGCATAACTGTTTAATGTTACTTTTAAACGGGTTTTGTTTACAGTCAGATTTACGCACACCCATGCTCTTAAAGCATAACTGTTTAATGTTACTTTTAAACGGGTTTTGTTTACAGTCAGATTTACGCACACCCATGCTCTTAAAGCATAACTGTTTAATGTTACTTTTAAACGGGTTTTGTTTACAGAATCTCGTATTTACGTCCGCACATGCTCTTAAAGCATAACTGTTTAATGTTACTTTTAAAACAGGGACATCGTTTCTAGGATCCCCGTGGAGTGTGAGACGCTAGCATCATGGGGGGTGAGAGGAGGGGGTCTGCTGTGGTGTGTAGACACACACAGCCGTAGTGTCTAGGATCCCACGTGGGGTGTGCTTTGCGAGGACATTTCAATTACAAACACTATAGTGGGTCATGTCGCCGCATAGCCCAGCGCCCCATCAGCTGTGCTCGTTAAAGCAGTCTGAGGAGACAGACACTTGGCGTCTTTCATGAATCGTTACATCAAAACACACACCACAGTCTGCTTGGCTCTGTTATTTGCAGTGCTTATGCATCTCAAGCTTTTCACACGTCTTTTACTTCAAACATGCGTGTGCGTGTGTGTGCGCGTGCGTGTGCGTGTGTTAAAAGCATCACTACAACCATGTCAAAACAATACATTATCTCAAATGCATACAAGTCAGACACAATATACTGTTGTAAATGTAACTTTAATTCTGTGTTTGTTTTCCTATGGAAAACGGTAAACAAAACGTTTTATTTTTATGTTTGTTTTGTTTACAGAATCCCGTATTTACGCCCGCACACATTTCTCTAAAATAAAATAATGAAACCAACAAAATATATTATTATCACTATTCTTATTAGTATTGTATTATTCCACTATAGAAACATTACAGAAGTAAATACAAACTAAGAATCAAAATGACTTTGGAATAGCCAAAACTAGATAGTATAACTAAGTTAAGACTAATAAAAATGAAACATTGCAGCTTAGCTCTTAAAGCATAGCTGTTTAATGTTACTTAAAAGTAAACTTTTAAAAACAGTTTGTCACACACAACATCGTCAACCAATTGTCGTTACAGCCATTGGGTCACATGGTTTTGCATCAGGGGAAGGGTGAGAGGAGGGGGTCTGCTGTGGTGTGAGGTCGTTACAGCCATTGGGTCACATGGTTTTGCATCAGGGGAAGGGTGAGAGGAGGGGGTCTGCTGTGGTGTGAGGTCGTTACAGCCATTGGGTCACATGGTTTTGCATCAGGGGAAGGGTGAGAGGAGGGGGTCTGCTGTGGTGTGAGGTCGTTACAGCCATTGGGTCACATGGTTTTGCATCAGGGGAAGGGTGAGAGGAGGGGGTCTGCTGTGGTGTGAACCGGTTGCCCATACACCTGCATGCAGGTGCCCCATGCACCTGTTGTGGCGCCATTGTGTCTAGACACCACATGGGTTAGGGAGGTGTGATTGTTTACACATAATTAGCATAACAAAGAAAAAATTAGCATAACAAAAAAAGCAGCCCCATAATTACTACTACCCTGGATTTAAGACCAAATAGGCCCAATTTTAGACTTTTTAAGGCCCCGCGGACACCCTGTTTTAAGTTTGGTGTTTCTCTGGTTTAGACGTGGTTCACACCCACATTAGTATCTATTGTCTTTATATACAGTATTTCATAGTCTCACCTGAGTCCTGAAGCCAGTGGGACCCTGCTGTACACATCGTAGTCGTTGTGGTCTAACATCGCACTTCTTAAATAAAGTATTTAGTGTTTAGTGTTCGTGTGTTTGTGAACTAGCTTTGCAGATATATAAAAGTCTGCAATAAAGAGCCAGGAAGCGTTTTACTGGTATCCAAGGCAACCTCATCATCAAAGTATTTACAGGCTAAAATAAAACGTTACAGGCTTCAACACTCTGGAGATTGTCTTAACTCGAGCACGGTTTGGAGCATAAAGGAACTACGGAAGTGGCCAATCCATAAAGGAAGAATAAAATAAAATAAGCATGTTAAACGACTTATTCATGGAGAAATACTGTTGCAGTAAAGTAAAGTGTTTGGACCCCGGGGATGTGCGAGCCCTGAGTGACTGGTGGATTAGTTCAGGAGAAAATATATTAAAACATGGATTTGAAATAGTTTGGTTCTTAAATGGAAAAACAATTCAAATGTTATTTTGTATTTTATTTGAACAAAAAACAATATTGTTTTGTTCATCTTGTAACCCCCAACTGAACCCAAAAAAATGACAAAAAATGACTTAAAAAAATGACAAAAAATGACAAAAAATGACAAAAAAAGACAAAAAAAATGACAAAAAATGACAAAAAAATGACAAAAAATGACCAAAAAAAAAGACCAAAAAAAGACAAAAAAGACAAAAAAAATGCAAAAAAATGACAAAAAATGACCAAAAAAATGACAAAAAAATGACAAAAAATGAACAAAAATGAACAAAAAAAATGACAAAAAACGACAAAAAAAGACTAAAAATGACTAAAAAAAATGTCAAAAAATGACCAAAAAATGTATTGAAAAATGACAAAAAAGTTACAAAATGAGTTGAAACCCCCCCCCCCCCCCCCCCCCAAAAAAAAAAGATGGACAAAAATCTGTTGACGTGAGGAAAAAGATCCATTTAGATGAGTTCTGTAGGTCTAAGCTTTCAAATGAGGCGCTACACTGGCCTACTGGATTTGGGTAAAGCTGAACTGGAGAAAATGCTCTCGGTTCAGGCGGGAGTTAAGAGGTTAAAGTCGTTTTGAATAATTAAAGAAAGTTTAGATTTGTCTCCAAATTGTTTCCGCCCCTTTTCAAACATGACCATATATGGGCGACTCCAGAGATCCGTCTGTATCTGATCTTAAACTACAGTCTTTCTGACAGACGATGACACATGAAGATCACTTTAGGTGACTTTTGTCGGTCTTAGCTTTCAAACGAGGCGTTACGCTGGCCTATGGTCTGTTCGCTCCAGTCAAGAAGCTTCTAGATTTGAGGTAAAGCCGAACTGGAGAAAGTGCACGAGGTTGGGAACCACTTTTCTAAATCACGATAATTGCAGTGCTTGAAGATCTTTTCTCCCAAATGGCTTTTACAACACACTGAAGACAAAACTAACTTTATTCCTCAGCTAAAAGCAGGTCCAGGGCCTTTGATTTGCTCCAGCCCGGTTCTATGAAGTCCCACACGTGTTTAAATACTGTACATGTTACAGGGGCTGGCACTGCTCGTACTGTGAATATTTAAGCCTTCTTTTCGTGGCGAGCGCTCCTGAACACAGCCTCCTCCGTCTCCCACGCGTCTGATAAAGATGACAAGAGCCACTTTTATTCATGAGGGCAAAGCAGCCGAGATATTCATTTACCTTGAGCCATTTCAAACACAAGGCGCAGGATACTCGCCGAGAAACTTCATCATTGTCGTTTTTCATTTCATGGCGACTCTCACTGCACAAAGGCATTGAGCTTGTTATATTTTTCAACATTAGAAAAATTGTTTTTACTCCGAGAACAAAGTAAAGTTGCTGGATTTGAAACGGCCCGTAGAGGAAGGTCAGTGCTAGATCGTCTGCTCCGGAGGGACGTCTGCTGTGAGTTTGTATAGATCTATGAGTTGGTTTGTCTAAAAATACAAATAACCCTAATCCTTAAAGTTTAACCCCTTAACTCCCACCTGAACCGAGCACATTTTCTACAGTTTGGCTTTACCCCAATCCAAAAGCTTCTGGAGAAAAAGGTGTGAAAATGGCAACAAAACTGAGACGAAAACAATGATGGAAATGTGACAAAAAAGTGACGAAAAATTTATGAAAAAGTGGCAAAAATGTCACAAGAAATTGACACATAAATGACGAAAAAATGACAAAAATGTGACAAAAAAATTACAAAAATGTGACAAAAATGTTATAAAAAATGACAAAAAAATGACGAAAAAATGACAAAAATGTGACAAAAAAATTACAAAAATGTGACAAAAATGTTATAAAAAATTACAAAAAATTTACAAAAAAATGACAAAAATGTGACAAAAAATTGATTAAAAATGGACGAAAAACTGACAAAAATGTGACAAAAAAATTACAAAAAAATTACAAAAAAGTGACAAAAATGTGACAAAAAGTTGATTACAAATTGATGAAAAAATGGACGAAAAAATGACAAAAATGTGACAAAAAAGTTACAAAAATGAGTTGAACACCCAACAAAAAAATGTTGGAAAAAAAATCTGACGTGAGGAAAAAGCTCCTCTGGGTTCAGGCGGGAGTGAAGAGGTTAACCATTTCCCTGGCCCTAACCTTAATTTGTGTCATGATATCTTACGTTTTCACAGCAGACTGTCCCTCCGGAGCAGAAAATCTAGCACTAACCGTAGAGGCATCGGTTTGCTTCGTTTTGGAGTTTTGTGGCGGAGGCTTGAGTTTGTTCTTGAGTGTTAGATTAAAAAAAAACCAGAGCAATCGTTTTTTATGGTCGTCTGGCGCAGGAAGATAAAGGAAAACCTGCGGCACCAGGGCTGAAGCCACGTACGGCATCGACACTGAGCATAAACACACAGCTGCACCTTCAGTGTGTGAGGTTGTATTATGGTCTTTACTTTCCAAGTGACGGGTCAAAGGGGTTCTGTTTGTAAAGACACGATTTACACACGTTGTTTTATTGTATTGAACATGCTGACAATGGTCTGCAACTTCCAGGTACCGCACATACAGTGTGGTATGTAACTAAAGTCATTTATTTAACCTCTTAACCCCCACCTTAAAGGGATGTTTCAGGATGTTTGACATAGGGCCTCGAGTGTTGCTGATTTCGATTTTGAGATATTTTTTTTGTAATTCATGCAGTTCTTATGTTTGAAGAGTTTCGTGGCGGACTAACCATATAAATGTCTGTGTCGATAGAATCATTTTAACCATTTTGCATTTAAAATACCTTATATTTGAGCAGCATCAGCTTCGTGGTTGTATAAGCTACACAGCGGCGGAGTGATCTGCTAGAAAATAGTCCCTCAAAATGCGATCATTCATGTGATGTCGACACAGACATGTATATGGTTAGTCTGGTGTTATCAGTGATTTGACTCAGGTGCTCTGTGGAGCGGGTCACACTGTTTTTAATGCAGGCTAGCTGATACCATAGACATGCGCTAGCCTTGCATTAGCCTAGCGCTACGAAACTCTTCAAATATAAGAACTGCATGAATTACAAAAAAAATATCTCCAGGTACCAGCAACACTCTGGATAACGAGGAAATGAGGCCCTATGTCAAACATCCTGAAACATCCCTTTAAAGGGACTATACGGAGTTTAAAAATGTTAAAATTAAGTATTTTCCTACTTGTTCCTCCATGTCCTCATGTGTAGAATGAGCTCAGACCTGTTCACCACAACTGCCTCTAGAATCCTGCTCTGTCACTCTGGAAGTTGTCCAAGTCGGGTCCAAAGCGCCGTCATGCACGAGCTTAATATAGAAGCTGCAGTTACGTGTAAGACCTGAGGTGGCAGTAGTGAGCATAAAAAGGTTAACTTGCATCCAGCCCCTTTAACCGGGCACATTTACTCCAGTTTGGCTTTACCCAAAATGTAAAAGCTTCTTGAAAAAAGTGTCAATATAGCAACGAAAGCGAGGATGAAAACGCAAAAAAAAAAGTGATAAAAGGGCAATAAAAAAAAAGCCACAAAAAGTGTCAAGAAAGAGACAAAAACGCGGTGGCAACGCAACAAGAAGGTTAGTGTCAGTTTTGTAGGCATTAGCTTTCAAATGAGGCATTACACTACAGGTATCGAGAAGTTTTTAGATTTGGGTCGAACATAGGGCCTCGTTTCCTCGTTATCCAGAGTGTTGCTGATTTCTGGAGATATTTTTTTTTGTAATTCATGCAGTTCTTATGTTTGAAGGGTTTTGTGGTGCTAGGCTAGTGCAAGGCTAGTGCATGTCTATGGTATCAGCTAGCCTGCATTAAAAACAGTGTGACCCACAGAGCACCTGAGGCAAATCACTGATAACACCAGACTAACCATATACATGTCTGTGTCCATAGAATCATTTTAACCATTTTGCATTTAAAACACCTTATATTTGAGCAGCATCAGCTTCCTGGTTGTATAAGCTACAGTGAGTGATCTGCTGGAAAATAGTCCCTCAAATTGCGATCATTCATGTGATATCGACACATGTGATATCGAATTCAGAGCGTGGTGTCCTGCACTGTTCGGTTTCCCCACCTCCTCCTTCCTCTTCTTACTGCGCAGCTCCCTCCGCTCCACAACAGTCTTTCACCATCTTCTCGTTTGTCCCTTTTTTGTTTCCTGTAGCTCCTCTTGTGCTGCAGGTGTGGAGGCTCGGAGTATGGAGAGAACTTGTAGGTCTCAAATGGGTTTAGCTGATTAGTTAGCTCTCTAGGAGACGGCGTGGAGAAGAGGAGGAATAGACGAGGAGAAGAGGAGAAGACGAGGACAAGACGAGGACAAGACGAGGAGAAGACGAGAAGACGAGGAGATGACAAGGAGAAGATAAAGGGAAGAAGAGGAGGAGACGATGTGGAGAAGAGGAGGAGAAAACTAGGACAAGACGAGGACAAGATGAGGAGAAGACAAGGTGAAGAGGAGGAGGAGACGAGAAGATGAGGACAAGACGAGGTGAAGACGAGGAGGAGAAGACTAGGACAAGACGAGGAGAAGACGAGGTGAAGAGGAGGAGGAGACGATGTGGAGAAGAGGAGACGGGTGAGGGGTAAAAATAAAATTAAAAAAATGCTAGAAGGCAAGAAAAACATTAGTCCACTACATTAGTCTACACTACAAATCAGCATACATTCTATTAATTCCAGCACTTTTAATTGTCCAGTGTGGAAGAAGAACAAGAGGCAAAACTACTTCAATTCCAAACACCAAAGTCCAGATGACGACTTTTCCAAACGTTCGCTTCATCTAAGCCAAAGCCCATGAAAGAAAGGTTCATCGGTGACACTTCGATGTGAAGAAGTTTGAAGTTTGCCTTATGTTCGAAGAGTCACGGCCAAACTTTCCTTTCACTGAAGATAAAAATAAGCCAAAGTCTGAAACCCTTTGCATCTTTGAACGTCGGTCTCCGTGACCTCCGCTCTCCAGGTCGAACCCTGCGGAGATGCACGGCTTTTCTAATGGCTTCCCGATGGCTCCAAATGAATTCGGGGATTTGTCATGCATGTAAATTTAGCAAATGGGCTAATCCGAGTGGAACGCAGTACCTCTCTGCTTCAGGGGCAAATCAGGCTGATGAAATAAAGCAGGAATAAAGACAAGAACCAGTCATCTGTTCATGAGCTATTGATGGTTTAAACTAATGTTGTTTTTGTGTTGTATTCAGTGCAGTCAGAGATCTGTAAAGTAAAACCAGGATGGATCATGAGAACAATAATAGCAACATGTCCCACGTTTTTCCTCATTTGTGCCCAGTCACTAGAACCAGGGACACAAGTCGGCAGCACAAGTTTGGAGAAAAACACTCTGCTTTTTCAGTGGAAGCCACGAAGAAGCCTCTCCATGTTTAAAGCAGTACTAAGTAACTCTTCCCCCTAGAGGCCATAAGCGCAACTGCAGGTGTCGTAGCAAGTTACGTTTTTTTAACTTATTAATTGTCTTGGAGAGTAAATCCTACGCTGACAGGAAAGGCGAAGGGACAGAGGGATATTTTACATACAATTATACAATGGAAATATTTTTTTTCACTCAAACTTGGCTGTAAATACTGTTTAAAGTGACGTTAGCCGCAGTTAGCTTTGCCCGTTAGCATGTTAGCTTCTTCTTCGTGATTACATTAGTGTGTATTGGTGACTCCGCACCGGTGGCAGTCAAGTTGCAAACATGGTTTTCTGGCCAGAGACACCAGGGGGCGATGAAAGACCCTCCAATCATCCCATAAACACTTGTATCACCCCCACAGGGACGACGGGGAGGATTTATTAAGGTAAACACGTTACTTAGTGCTGCTTTAAGCTGCAGTATTGATATATTTAAAAGTGTAAAGTTTTAGGTTCAAACCGGCTTGTTTAGGGAGATTTCGGAGCATGTAGTGGGCGGGACTTTGTCTGTGTGTGTGTTTACATACTGTGTTATATACACCGGGTTGTGTTGACGTTTATTAATCACGGAGTATGTGGCGCCGCTTCCTCAGAAGAAGAAGATCTTTATTTATATAGCGCCTTTCACAGACATGGTCACAAAGCGCTTTACATGAGACACTTGTACATTCACTCCATACTCGGTGGTGTAAACTATGTTTGTAGCTTCAGCGCCCCCTGGGGGAGACTGACAGAAGCGCTGTGGTGACTGCACACGTCTGCGCCCACGGACCCTCTGACACCACCATACATTCACTCACACACACCATTCATCCTGGCCTATTGTGCATGTTTTTAGTGGTAGGGGAAACCGGAGTACCCGGAGGAAACCTATGCGGACACGGGGAGAACATGCAAACTCCACACAGAAAGGCCCCGTCCAGGTGGGAATCGAACCCTGGACCTTCTAGCTGTGAAGCACGAGCACTAACCGCTGTGCTACCGTGCCTTGAGCCTTGACAGCGGGACAGAGACGCTGCTTTGCTCCCGGACAGGACCACACTTTGGCCACGCAGATTTAGTGTTAAAAAAAGCTTCTGCAAAAGCACCAAACAGGAAGTTTTGTGTCTTTTTATCGCGGTGGATTTAGCGTTTTCCGTTGATCTCTGACGTCTCTGTTTCCCCGTTAGAAAACGCTCGTCTCCTGTTTCCTGTTGTGGTTTGGGGAGGAGGCGCCGCTGCTTTGGTTTGTCGACACATCCTTTAGCGAACGAAAGCCGCGCAAACAAGGCAGTTTTATACAGACGCCTCTTGTGGATCAGTTTCTGTGCGTTTGAGTGAGTGAACTCTGAAACCCCACACACAGGACACGACAGGGGGAGATTTACCTCACTCCCAGAGAGGCGAGAACAGCCCAGAAGTTTAGAGGCCGATTCCTCTCTTTGACATATTTCCAGTTCCTAAATTCCACTTGCCACATCTTCTCCCACTAGTATCAGATTTCCATGGGTTACACATTGTTGGAAACTTTGGAGACGACACTTTCACAGGCTCTGTCCCGCTACAACGCTACAACCAACATGTTTGGATTTGTGAATCGTGGATGATGCGGCGCCGCTTCCTCATGAAGAGCCTTGAGAGCAAAGCAGCGACAGCGGGACAGAGACGCTGCTTTGCTCTCCAGACAGGCAGGGCCGGACTGGGACTGAGAAACAGCCCTGGACGCTGACCAGCCGGGCCCAAACTAGCCTAATTGTGACTTCCACAAATACATATTTTAACCTCTTACCACCCGCCTAAACCCACAAAAGACCCACAAAACTGATCTTTTTCCTCACGCTGTTGCTGTGTTGTGTTTTTGTGACATTTTTTGTGAGATTTTTTTTTCCATTTTTTTTTTAGTTTTTGTCTCATTTTTTTTAGTTTTTGTCTCATTTTTTTTAGTTTTTGTCTCTTTTTTTTTTGTTTTTGTCTCATTATTTTTGTTTTTTGTCTAATTTTTTTTTTGTTTTTGTCTAATTTTTTTTGTTTTTTGTCTAATTTTTTTTTTGTTTTTGTCTCTTTTTTTTTTAGTTTTTGTCTCATTTTTTTTGTTTTTTGTCTAATTTTTTTTTAGTTTTTGTCTCTTTTTTTTTTAGTTTTTGTCACATTTTTCTTGAATTTTTGTCACATCTTTGTCCCGCTCAAAATGCCCCACGTTTTGTCCCGCGTTCTGGTGATGGGTCACATTTTAATCCACAGAAATAAGTAAAAAAGCATTGAGTTGTTGGCGGGAGCTCACTTGGCAAGAATGTTTTCCATGTTTGTCCTCAGGAGCGGCATGGCGGTGCTTATGGAGATTAGGGATTATGATGTAATCAGTAAAAAACACTACATTATTTATGACGTCGACTGTCTTTAAATGTATAATATTAAAGAAAATGCGTGGATGCTTCTCTGTGATCAAATCAATGTATTCTGGGTATTGTGGGTAATGTTACGTGGTTAAAAACTGGTCCTCACAACGTTGTAAGTACAAGAACACACACTGTGGCCTCCCCTGTGCACCAGAGCCTGTCAATCATAGGCTTTTATTTTTAATATACAAAAAACAGCGTAGTTAAAAATATGACATCTACCCCTGTTGTCACATGGGTCACAGCATTTTATGAAGAATTCTTTGGAGCCAGGCTTTAAAATAGGGAAGGGATCGATACCAAAGTATTGATATATCGATACCAAACGGCTAGTTTTTAAGTATCGATATTGGGCAAAAAGTATCGATACTAATTTGCATATGTAAAAAGAAGGCGTGGCAGCAATTATCAACACAAAAGGATGATTTATTCCTTTGTTCGGACCCAAAACAGTCACAACAGCAAAGGATTGAACTGAGCCGGGCTGATCACTCTGGTTTAGATTCTGTTTGTCATTTAAGTATTAATTTAAAATGTTGTTTATGTATTTAACTTCACATTAGTGTTGTTTAATTAACCAGTGAAAGTAATATCATTTTAATTGACCATTTAATTATATAAAATAACCAGCTTTAGAAATGTATATCGATTGAAATACATTCACCCACATGAAATGACCAGTATCGTTATCGACAAAAATGACCCCAAAAGTATCGGTACAAGTGAAGTCCAAAGCTGTCGGCACCGTTGAGTTCTGTAGAAATGGTGGAAAACTCACCAAGTTCATAGAGATTCAAGGCTTCATAATTAGATGTGTTTTTTTCTCACAAATGTCTGAGTTTATGCCACAGGATGATACAAATGTAAAAGAAACAGGGCCTCATCTTCCGCCTGGCCCAAGGACAGGAGATAAATGTACATCATTTGATTGGAGCATGTGTGCTATTCATTGTTTGTACTTCATTAGATTTGATTTATTGATTTTAAAGATTTAAAAAGGCTAAAGTCTGTTTCCCACAGTGTGACCTAACAGAGGGAATAAATAAGATACTGTATATCTTTAAAGAGACATACAGACTCTGTACATTCTCTAAACTCTCGTGGTTTAGCACATTAGTGTTCTTTAGCATTTCAACCTGAAAAGACTCACAGAAACAGAATGACAGTATGAGTGTTTAATTAACGAACATGAATTATTATTGGGGCTCAGACTGAACGAACGATATGGAATGCACGGCTTTGACGAATGATAGCCATGATCTTCCCCGGGGCCTGGACCCTGGTGGGGGTGGAGGAGACCTGGGTCAGCCACTTGATGAGCGGAGGAGGAGCCGGGCGGAGAAAGGGGTGGAGGAGGGTCGTAGCACGGCCGGCAGACGGCTGAGTGATTGACCAGGGAGCTTAAAAAGGGGATCCTGAGCGATGAGCGGCTGCTGAGGGGATGAGCAGCTGCGGTGATTGGCTGTTGTGAAGGTGCGGCTTGATCGGAGTCCGTGATTGGATGATTGGATGAGCTGCCGGTGATGAGGTGATGAATGAACGCAGCTGGTAGGTCTTCCAGGTTGGATTTGCGCATAAGCTTCATTACACAAAGGAAGTTGTTCCCAAAGTGGGGGTTGAACATTGAATTTGATGTGTTTTATTATTTATTATTCACTGCATCATGAGAGACAAAACTGATTTCAGAATACGAGCGATCGCTGTTATCGTTTACTTCCGCAATGTTTGCCGGATGTTTGGTCGGCAGCTGATGCAGACAGGCCTCTAACTCGGTTTTATAAAATGATAGATCTGTTACAGCGCAAGAGAAGCAACACCCTGTTTATGGACATTGTTTTTGCTGATTATAGGATTTTAATCAAATGTTTATCAAATATGAAAAGGTAAAATGCCTCCCACGGCCAACGCGATCGCTCGTATTCCATTGATGAATTAAATCTGCCGCTTTTGTCGCTTCTGCTTCTCCATTTAGTTATTTGAAGTGGTCAAACAAACCACAGTCTCATTGTTTCTGCGACTGGAGTGTTTCACAGGGACACAACAGCAGCAGCAGCCTGCTCTCCGCCGATGCTTGAACTCACAGCTCTTTGGCTCAAGGGCACAGACTTAACTGTCACTCTGCGTTCCTCTCCAGCATCATCGGTGGAAAACAGTGACCCAGATTTGGTGTTCAGTGAAGCAGTTTTGTAAATCGCCTCTTCTCTCTGTCTGTCTGAGTGCGTCCGTGTTGTTTTGTTGGTTCTGGGTTTTTGTGGCTCGTGGCAGTCGTCCATCCTCTGCTTCCTCTCGCCGCCATGTGCCGGCTCAGTCACATGCTGCCAAGTCCGCCCACTCCGCTGCCCGGTGCCCGGTGCCCACCTGCCTCCCTCCACACGCCGTCAAACACGGGGAGAAACAGACGGCGAGATGTCGACAGGAACATGAATCACGGCTTCTTGAATGTATTTGCTCTTTGACCTGAAGCGTGTGGCTCAGACGGTGCTGTTATACATGAGCTCCACCCAAAACGTCCTCATTTGTTTTTGTTTATTACATAATTCAAGACATTAAAACAGTCAGACTCCATTATGTTGAGATGAACCAAATCCCTCCCTTTGTGACTGGAACTCCCAGGATGCACAGTGGCAGGCGGCCATTTGTCCACCTGAATGTTGGAGCGTCTTTGGGCTGTGTTCGCCCCTAACAACCACCTTTGGGTCGTCGGCCTTTTTCTGTGCTGAACTGTGGAACTCCTGGTCTTCTGAGGACCTGGAACGTGTGGTTTAGAGAGGGACAAATTTGGCAACTATTTTTGAAACGTAATGTCAGAACCAATGTTAAAGAGACTAGATGCAAGTTGGTCATTTTGTGCTCACTACTACCACCTCAGGTCTTATGTGTAACTGCAGCTTCCATGTTAAGCTCGTGTGGTGAACAGCTCATTCTACACATTAGGACATGGAGGAACATGTAGGAGGAAAATACTTAGTTTTAACTTTAAGGAGGTTAAAGAGGGGGTGTTCTGCTTTAAAGAGGGGGTGTTCTGCTTTTGTCAGTCCCATAGCACCAGTCTATATCTCACTACAATGATGACAAACCTTCTGTTGGTCTGTAAATGCAGTAAATTAGAATAACTGCCTTGTATAAAATGTCTCAAAATGGCTGTAGTGAATGTCTTGAAATAGGCCTCTGTCTCTTTAAGAACCTCTGAGCCTTTAGACACGCCCCCTCCACACGCTGTCTGTGGCATCAGTGGGGAGGGGGTTCTGCTGAGGAGCAGTGGTTGGTTACTCGGCTGGTGACCAAAGCTCGGAGGCGTCTCCAGGAGGTGGGGGCGTTCCTAGGAGGACTCAGGCAAACCTATCCCTAAAATGGCCGCCATCAGAGTTTTCACAGATTACTCAGAAATACGTGAATGTGCCAAGGGAACACTTCAGCCATGTTTTTAATGAGGGAGGGACAGAATAACAGGATGGAAAGCTGGAAAAAGTCCATTTTGCATAATACCCCTCATTTAAAGGGACTAGATGCAAGTTCGCCATTTTATGCTGGTGTATGAATGAGAGTGTGAATGGGTGAGTGGTTCCTCGTTGTTGTGTTTTGAGAGCCTCATCAACCTAACTCAACAGTGAACAGTTCTGAACTCATTCTACACATTAGAACATTGTTGTCGGGGGAGGAAAGTACAGAATTTTGACATTTTTAAACTCTGTATAGTCTCTTTAAGTAAAAGCTCGGGTCCCTCTTCAGACATCAGTGAATCTCGTCCTAAATGTGTGTCTTGGTTCACGAATGATGGCACAGCGTGATGTTGATGCGTTTTCCAGGTAAAAGTAAATGGAAAACAAAGTGCTTTTTCCATCAAACGCTTAAGGGCTGTATGTTTTTCTTCTCCCTTGTCATTTTTTTTTTTTAAAGAACTCACTTTTTGTGTAGTCATGCTTCCAGTCAGTGCTTTCAGTGAGAAATCAAAGAGCTCAGAGCGAACAGAGGCTCCAGGTTTAATGACACGCACACCTCCGCTGTTCCCGTCAGTCGCTGTGAATGTGATGATAATTGCACTAAATGACTTTGCCCTGGCGCCCCCGGTGCTTCGTCAGAGCCGGAAGACATAACGCGAGAGTCAGACCTATTTTTCACTTCTTTCGAAACAGTTCTTTCCATGAAGCGGCGACAAAAGGCGCCTCACAAGGACAGGCTTTTAAGGCTGATTTCCGCTTCTGAACCGGGTCTGAGCTGTAGCATCACCAGAGCAGCGCCGTCATGACACTCGGCCACTGTGGAGCATCTGTAACTCATTGGAAAGCACCTCATTTCTCATTTGTAAATGTTTGCAAAGCATCAAAGTGCTGTATCCTGTGTTGCCATAGTAACAATGCAGCCCTGGCCCGAATATCTGCACAGAAATGAAAAGGAGAAGCGGCGTGAGATGCGAATGTATGGGAGACTTTTCAGAGTTTGTTTGCCTGCTCAGTGTATTTGACCTGTAGCCATTAGCATTAGCATTAGCATTAGCATTAGCCATCAACCATCGCAATGTATGAATGATCCAGATGTTTTCAGATGTTTTCAGCTGTTGTCACCGACCACATTTAGGTGAGGTCAAATGCTGCGTCCATTCTCCCCTGGAGGTCGGTAACTCACAGTCGGTTGTTCAGTTGTCAACTCGTAAATCTTTATGTCAGGGAAACAAATCCGAAGAATTTAAAGGGACTATACGGAGTTTAAAATGTTAAAACTAAGTATTTTCCTCCCCTACATGTTCCTCCATGTTCTAATGTGTAGACTGAGCTCAGACCTGTTCACCACAACTGCCTCTAAACTGCACTGTCACTTTAAAAGGTGTTACTTTGGTCTGAAGTGCCGTCATTTTGTATTTTTTTATTTATTGGTTTATTCGGGACAGTCATGTTAAAGAACATACATGGGTCTCATGCATGTAAACAAGCCACACCGGATTGTAGCCTTGGGCTAATTTCCATCCACAACACACTCACACTCATCCTGGCCTATTGTACATGTTTTTAGTGGTAGGGGAAACTGGAGAACCCGGAGGAAACCTACGCAGACACGGGGAGAACATGCTCCACACAGAAAGGCCCCGTCCCTGGTACCTTCTAGCTGTGAAGCACGAGCGCTAACCGCTGTGCCACCGTGCACAAGCTTAATATAGAACCTGCAGTTTCACATATAACCTGAGGTGGCAGTAGTGAGTATATATCTCGCCCCTTTAAAGCAGTACTAAGTAACGTGTTTACCTTAATAAACCCTCCCCGTCGTCCCTGTGGGGGTGATACAAGTGTTAATGGGAGGATTGGAGGGTCTCTCATCGCCCCCTGGTGTCTCTGGACAGAAAACCATGTTTGCAACTTGACTGCCACCGGGTCGGAGTTACCAATACACACTAATGGAATCACGAAGAAGAAGCTAACAGGCTAACGGGCAAAGCTAACTGCGGCTAACCTCACTTTAAACAGTATTTACAGCCAGGTTTGAGTGAAAAAAAATATTTCCATTGTATAATTGGATGCACAGTAACTCTCTCTCCCTTCGCCTTTCCTGTCAGCGTAGTGTTTACTCTCCAAGACAATTAATAAGTTAAAAAAGCGTAACTTGCTACTACACCTGCAGTTGCGCTTATGGCCTCTAGGGGGAAGAGTTACTTAGTACTGCTTTAAGTGACAAAGCTGGTAAAAAATACTAAGACTAATTCTCCAAAACACTAAGGACTTTAAAAACCCAGTGTGGTTGGGTTTATAATCTACTAAACAGTAATGTTACAAATCATATAGAGATCGTAATGATGTCATAGCGACATGAACGTTAGCAACATTAGCATCACAAAGCAAACAGTCCATTTTTAACCCTATGGGCTCAACTGAAGTGCAGGAAATCCAACATCGGGGGCGTTCAAGTATAAAAGTCCCACTGGGAGATCAGAAATCACGACTTCCGAGTAACAGAACGCACCACAAGCCTAGTTATCAATCATGAATGGCCGTTCAGACCTTTGGATGTGAGACTTTGAGCCAAATGCTAAATAAAATTCAGTAAAGTTTCTGCTTTCTGTGGGTCAGATTCACGTCCGAGGGCCACCAAACGCCAGCCTATAAGATCTAATTTTTTTTAGTTTTTGTCTCATTTTTTTTTAGTTTTTGTCTCATTTTTTTTTGTTTTTGTCACATTTTTTTTTAGTTTTTGTCACATTTTTTTAGTTTTTGTCTCATTTTTTTTAGTTTTTGTCTCATTTTTTTTGTTTTTGTCTCATTTTTTTTAGTTTTTGTCACATTTTTTTAGTTTTTGTCTCATTTTTTTTAGTTTTTGTCTCATTTTTTTAGTTTTTGTCACATTTTTCTTGAATTTTTGTTGAGTTTTTGTCTCATTTTTTTTGTTTTTGTCTCATTTTTTTTAGTTTTTGTCACATTTTTCTTGAATTTTTGTTGATTTTTTTTTGAGTTTTTGTCTCATTTTTTTAGTTTTTGTCACATTTTTCTTGAATTTTTGTTGAGTTTTTGTCTCATTTTTTTTAGTTTTTGTCTCATTTTTTTTAGTTTTTGTCACATTTTTTTTTGTTTTTGTCACATTTTTCTTGAATTTTTGTTGATTTTTTTTTTGAGTTGTTGTCTCATTTTTTTAGTTTTTGTCTCATTTTTTTAGTTTTTGTCTCATTTTTCATGTTAGTGACAAATGAAGCCACAGGAACGATATAGATAAAATGTGCTCATTTGTAGGAAGAGGCTCAGACAGCTAAAGGCATTTCTATGATTTCAATGTTTATATCAATGTGCAGTCTGTTTAATATGATACAAAAAGAAAATTGAGGAGATTATTGAGCCAGATTGAAATGTTTTTCTTCTTGATAGCAAGTGAGTGAGTAAGTGCCAATTATTATTTACAGTAGGCATAATATTTCCCCCTTCACGACGACCACAGCAGCAAACAAAACAAGTGCGTGCTGAAACTTCCTTCATTAACACGTGAACTACACGGTCAGAACATGGCTGCCGAGGCTGGAGGAGGACGTCCCGTTAATGAAGGCGACCGATTGATCGAAACGTCCACTCTCGTGTTCCGTGCCATCACTCTGTTCTGGAAGCAAAACAAGAGTTGGGCTGGAGGAACGGGGGGGGGAGAAGGGGGAGGGCGGGGGATGTGGAGCGCCGGGCTCTGAACAGCTCGGCGTGATGCAGACGACACAGAGAGGAGAGAGGAGGGAGGGAGGAGCCCGAGTGGAGGAGAGCAGCCGGATCTCAAAGCATTTAGTCCGTGGGTTTTCCGACAGCCAGCGCGTTGCCTCGCTCTCGCCAGCCTCCCCCTTTTCTCCTGCGCGTTCGCCGGCTTTGTTCACAGTGTTTGGCGACTTTTCCCATCGTTCCGAAGCGGCAGAGGGGGGGCTCGAGCCGCTCCGACCCGCTCCTCGCCATGTTGCCCTGGAGACGGAATAAGTTTGTTTTGACGGAGGGGGGAGCCAGAACCAAGCCCAAGAGCCTGGGAGCGGGTCTGACCTACCACTCCATCCTCTCCTCGCTCCTGCGCTCCTGCCCCGACCTGCTCCCCGACTGCCCCTTCGAGTGGGTGGGCAACATCTTCCAGACCAAACGGCAGAAGGTGGAGCTCAACAGGGAGGACCCGGTGTACAGCGTGCGGTATCTGGGCAGCGTGGTGACCATAACGGCGAAAGGCGACGGGTGCACGCAGGAGGCGGTGGCCAAAATCTGGGCGCGGAGCAACTTCGGGGAGCAGAGCATCAAGATGGGGCTGACCGTCGGGGCGCAGGGGATCCGGATGAGCTCGGACAAATCGGGGAAGAAGAAACCCATCCATCTTTACTCCTTGAACAGAATCACGTGCTGCGCGGCCGACCCGTGCCGGCCCAAGATACTGGCGTGGATTTACCGTCACCAGGTGAAGAACATGGCGGTCGTGCTGCGGTGCCACGCGGTGCTGGTGAGCAAGCCGGAGAAGGCCCGAGCCATCGCCGCGAGCTTGTACCAGCACGCCACGTCGGCCTTCAGCGAGTTCAAGCGGCTCAAGCGGCAAAGCGACTTCCGGCACGTGCAGCAGCAGCTGCTCGGCGAGGACGCGGTGCCGCTGATGCCGCTGCGGAGACTGCTGAACGGGCAGTGCCACTACAGGCCGCCCGCCGAGAGCCCGGGGAGCGCCGCCAGGCTCTGCTCCATCACCGAGGAGGAGGAGGAGGACGAGGCGGAGCACGCGGAGCACGGACTGAAAAGCAAAGGACGGAACAAACGGAAGGTCCTGACCACGAACACGGACCCCACGCAGTTGCTTTCGCAGCTGGACCTCGGGGACATCGCCGGTTTGGAGGAATGCCGGATAAACGTCATCAGCGACAGCAACAACAACACGTTTACTTTTATAACCTCGCTGGTGTGACGATGAGCGGTGACCTGACCAGGGCTTGGCAACAACGTCCTGAGCTAACTGCCTAGCGTCGGATAAAAGGAACAAGACTTACATTCACAGATCGATCAGTATAAAAGCCGTCAGCCATTACAATCGCTTTGTTCAGTTATCACTCTAAAAAAAAGCCACAATTCTGATGACGTCACCAAAGCCGATCAGCATCCGCTCAGTAAAATCTAACTGGAGTAGCTTCCATTCTGTTTATGTGAGAAGAAGACCGACTTTCTGCGTCACAGCCAACCATAGCCAGTGCAAGAGAAGGAAAAAGTGCTTGTTGTTTTCGGCAAACTTAAACTGGCTCAGCTTTAATGCCACACGATCGATCCAGTCCACCAGAGGATTTCACACAATCAGAGCCTTAAAGGAACAGGCCACCGTTTTTCCATACTGAGATATGTTCTTACCTGAGCTGTGACGAGTTCTTTAGGACCTGTCTGATCTTCAGTCACGTAAACACAGCGCAGACGGCGTTAAAGCGGATAAAAGGGGGGACTATATTGTAAGGCGTAATAATACCAGGAGTAGTTTGGCATCCGCGCAGTAAAGCGAAGATTACTGCGCGGATTTCGAACACTTCACTACACTTCATTTAAACAGGGAAAACATGGAAGAGCTTGGTAGCTTCTATCTTGACCTGTTTTGGAGCTATAGAGGAGAGAGGGAGAGGCTAAATGCTAACGCCGTCTGCGCTGTGTTTACGTGACTGAAGATCAGACAGGTCCTAAAGAACTCGTCAAAGCTCAGGTAAGAACATATCTCAGTATGGAAAAACGCTGGCCTGTTCCTTTAAGATGCGGGTTTTTGTGAGATTGATCCGTCTTCTAGCACAAAGTTCCATCGATCGGATGTTTTTCCTCTAGTGTAGACTTTGTGAGACCAAAACATGAAGGATCTTGATTAAAACACATGCAGGAAACACAGTTGGCTGACGTGGCCATTGGAACTACGTAATCAGCTCGTTGGCTACTGTTATTGCCAAGCCCTGGTCATCCCGCTGGTCCAGCCCCTCCTCTCAGGCTCCCTCCTGTGCACCCCCCCCCCAAAGTGTTTACCAGAAACTTCTACGCCGCGAGGCAGAGGAGAGAGACGCTTCCCGTGGCAGCTCGGACTGTAGCAGTTCGGAGCCGACGTGTTTACAAAAGAGGGCTGAAGACGCACAGACTCCAGCGACAGCACAATGAAGATCCGTCTTCTCTAACGGGACCGGAAAGTCCCCGAAATGAGTCTCCTTCACTGCTCTGTGTGTTTTCCAGCCGGACTCTCTTCGGGACTGGGAAATCTTTCAGGAAGATTTGTTGTTTTTTTTGTACATTTGTGTATTTATTTTTACAGATGAGACAATCTCGTTTCCCAATATGACTTTTCAATGCTGTAAAGGTCCTACTATATTATCTGAAAAGTTCGAGCTTTGTGAACAGATTGTGGACAGTTTTGGACTGATGTCACCGCTGCCCCTCCACCTTTCTGTTCAAAAGCAGGATGCAAAAAAAGGAAACGACTTCTAACTTCTCTCACCATTAATCAACGGGGATTAGTGGGATCAGTGCTTCGCCCGTCGGTTTGGCACAAGAAGGTGTTGTTTTTCCATCTCTTTAGCCCAGTCTTGTTAGTTCTTTCACAAGTCCTCGTCCTCGGGTCAGCCGCCATGCTTGTTTTTGGAAGAAACAGACCATCCACCTGTCAATCACACCTGTAGGAGCTGGTGGAGATGAAGCCGGGTCCCAGACTCTCGTACATCTTTAAATGGGATGGGGGTTAGGGTTAGGGTTAGGCTAACGGACAGACCATGCACTGCAAAAAGTGAATATCAAGCATTGGCTTTAATGAATTGAAGGAAATGTTTCTTGCTTTGAGCAGGTTTTCACTCATTTAGACACTTTTCCTGATCGGACCGAGTTTGCTTTGCTTGTTTGAGGACATTTCAGACCAGTTCTCGGGTAAATCTCGCTTGAAATAAGAAAGTAAAATTGCCAATGAGATAAGACCAATGTTTTTACCCCATTGGCAAAGAAAATGACCTGAAATAAGGACGAAATGCATCGAAACGAGTCAGAAACATCTCAGAACAAGTGAAATAATCTGGGACAAATGCCCAACAACTTCTTAACTTTTTGTCATTTTTTTGTATTTTTTTTTGTATTTTTTTGTCAAATTTTCATCACATTTTTGTCATTTTTTGTATTTTTTTTTTTCAGTTTTTTGTCAGTTTTTTGTCATATTTTTGTTATTTTTTGTATTTTTTTTGGTCAGTTTTTTTGTCATTTTTTCGTCAAATTTTCATCACATTTTTGTATTTTTTTTGGTCAATTTTTGGTTATTTTTTTGTATTTTTTTTGTAAATTTTTTGTCAAATTTCAATGACTTGAATTGAGGAAATGTTTCTTGTTTTGAGCGGTTTTCACTCATTTAGACACTTTTCCTGATCGGACCGAGTTTGCTTTGCTTGTTTGAGGACATTTCAGGCCAGTTCTAGGGTAAATCTCGCTTGAAATAAGAAAGTAAAATTGCCAATGAGATAAGACCAATTTTCTTTCCCCATTGGCAAAGAAAATGACCTGAAATAAGGACGAAATGTATCGAAACGAGTCAGAAACATCTCAGAACAAGTGAAATAATCCAGGACAAATGCCCAACAACTTCTTAACCAGTCAAAACAACTACAATTTGGATTATTGTGCTCAAATTGAGAAGTTTGTACTGATCTAGTTAATTATTTTTTGCAGTGTGTGCTTCTCTGATTGGGTAATCCACCTGTCAATCACACCTATAGGAACTAGTGGAGATGAAGCCGGGTCCCAGACTCTCTGACGTCTTTAAATGGGACGGGGGAGCGGCGTAGGCTGGGTGGCCGGGCTGAGCAGAGCGTGTGCACGGCTCGGTTTCGATACGTGAGGTTGAAACTGAAAACGATCACTGCGAGGCTTTGGCGTAGTGATGGATATTGGAGTGATGAAATAATGAGGTGAAGATGAACGGACTTTGAGGACGGTTAGTGCTAGATCGTCTGCTCCGGAGGGACGGTCTGCTGTGAGTTTGTATAGATCTATGAGTCGGTTTGTCTACAAATACAAATAATCCTAATCCTTAAGGTTAACCCCTTAACTCCCGCCTGAACCGAGCACATTTTCTACAGTTTGGCTTTACCCCAATCCAAAAGCTTCTGGAAAAAAGCTGTGAAAATAGCAATAAAACAATGATGGAAATGTGACAAAAAAGTGAGAAAACATTGACAAAAAAGGGACGAAAAATGTATGAAAAAGTGGCAAAAATGTCACAAGAAATTGACAAAAAATTGATAAAAAAAATACAAAAAATTAATAAAAAATGGACAAAAAAATGTCAAAAATGTGACAAAAAATGATTTAAAATTGATTAAAAATTGTAGAAAAAATGACAAAAAATGTGATAAAAAATGACAAAAAAGTTACAAAAATGAGTTGAATTACCCAACAAAAAATGATGGAAAAGTGGCAAAAATGTCACAAAAATGTCAGAAGAAATTGACAAAAAAATGTCGAAAAAATGACAAAAAATTGACCAAAAAAATGACGAAAATGTGATAAATATTTGACCCAAAAAATACTAAAATTTGACAAAAAATGTGACAAACATGTGATAAAAAATTCATGAAAAAATGCCAAAAAAGTTACAAAAATGAGCTGAACACCCAACAAAAAAATGTTGGAAAAAAAAATGTGATGACGTGAGGAAAAAGATCCTCTTGGTTCAGGCGGGAGTTAAGAGTTTGACCATTTCTCCCTATTTCGCCCTATCCTTAATTTGTGTCATGATATCTCACGTTTTCTAGCACTAACCCTTCGAGGACATGGTCAGATACGGCAGGACGTGGAAGAAACAACTCACAGCTGTTTTGTTTAATGAACGTACGGTAAAACAATCTCAACATTGTTAGTCCAGCGTAATGTGGGACCTTTGAGAAAGTTTCCCCAACTTTAACTCTGTTTGACTAAAGGCTGGGCTAATGAACAAGGCTGTTATTTAGGAGGCAAGCCATGGAGTCGACGCCTTTATTGGCCCCATTTGTTATGGTCCTCATCATTTATGCATGACATGTCAGCCGTGCCCTTCCGCGCACAGCTTCTGTCGTCTTCTCTTTTCGCAGGGACATTTTTTGATCCGTGGCTTTTCGACGAACACTGTGATAGATAGATATAAATCCACACATCTGCTCCTCACCCCGACTCATGTGACGCACTTTACCGGTGGCACAACCTTCCTATTTGTCATCGCTGTGTCGCTCTTTCTACTCATCGTGATGCTCTGCTAATACTTTGCTCTCTTTATCCATACAAGCCCCTTGCAAAAAGCTCACACTAAGATGTTTTTACTACGCTATATTTGTGTCTAAAGATGGGGTGTGGTTACTATGAATGAGATTAATATATTTAAAGATTTATTTTGCAAATAAAAAACTACCCTACCTTATCTGTTGTGAGTCACGTGCTGAGACGATTGAGAAAGGATTATTCAGATTTATGTGCCGTGCGGATTCGAGATTTGCATGTGTGTGAACTTCAAAGCTGAGAAGAAGCAAACACGAGCGCTGTATTTCTGAGCTTTCCAGTGCTTTAAATTGGCAGTCTTTCTCATTAATGCGTTTTGGGCCGTTTCTCAGGGCCCAGCGCCGGCTCCCTGGCACCTCCGCGCCGTGCAGAGCTATTAATCAGCTGCTGAATAGTTGGCGGAATGAGCATACGGCACCTGTGACGCGCGCTCTGCTGTCGGCGACGGACTGAGCCCAAAAGATTAGGCCTTTTAGTGTCGACATCAGCTTTTTTTTAGTCTTGACACGGAAAGGTACAGCGCACAAGCGGAAAGTCATGTTTCCAATCCAACTCTGAAGACAGAATAATCACGTCAAAAATAAAGCTAAGCCAGGGTTTACTGGTTTTGCAGACACGTTTTCTCTGTAGGACTTGTTAACCCATGTGGCGGGGGCAAGTTTGCGTCACAAATAGTAATAATAATGTCTACTAAGTCAAACTGTTGGAATTATCTTGGATTTTTTGAGAAATTGTAGACAAACGTAGAGGACTATATATAGACTGTATATTGTAGTAGTGAAAGACAGAATGACATTGTGTGTAGGGCATAGTATATGATAAATATCTGTATAGATGAACAACTTTTTTGTGAAAATACAGAACTGTTCTTCTCCATAAATGTCATTTCAAGTTGCATTGGTCCTGTCCTGGTCAGAAGGTTCCTCAAGCTGTTCCAACCTCAGAATGGCAGACACAGGCTTATTTCTATGGGAGAGGCTCATGTGAGGTGGACATTCTTTTACTTCGTGGCTCACTGTGAGGCCTAAGTTCATACAGTACTGACATGTTGTACATTTCCTGAACTCTCAGATTCCAGAGTTACTCAGTATCAAACGTTTGTGTCTGTGATGATCCTGAACGAAACAGTGTTAAACGTAGTAAAACTGTTTGGACGAAAATGGTGAAAAAAATGTCCTTGAGTTTGAGTTTGGCGAGCTTTGGTTACCACGGTAATAGTCACAGAGTAGTACATTTGGGCTCAAATGAAACATGAAAATGTCTTCTTTACAATGATGCCAAATACACGGTGTAAATCAGTGTCTAATGGGCTGGAAATGGCCTAAACCAAAATATGGACCAGTGTCAAAAGCGACTTTTTTGACATGGCGTTGGTTCACTTCAACAGCTGAAAACTCTGATAAAGCTGTAACTCTGAAAAGGCTCATACAAAAATATAAACCTCAGACATGGACCTACTTCAAAATCAATGATAGCCTTTGCCACCTTTTTGGTACCGATTTGCCAGATTTTGAGGTTTGGCCCATGGACTGAAAGGGCCGGTTTTCAACTTTGCCAAAACACCGAGAGCCGAACCATTGTAGCCTAAAGTTAAGAACCATTTTATCAGTGGATCTAAAGTGGTCCGGCTCCGAGACCCGCCATTACCTTAATGACCAGCTGTGACCCAAATAAAACTGTCATTTGTCATATATCCTATAAAATATTGTATTTACCAAACATGTTTTTATTCAATAAGCTGGAGATTTGCTTTTAAGAAATCATGATCAAAACAACCCAATAATCTTCATTTGAACAAACTCCAGTGTGTTTCCATGTAGTTTCAGATGGAAAATATTGAAAAAAAAGGTTCCCTACAGGCTCGCGACCCACCCGTTGAGAACCACTGTTTTACATTATGACCGAGTGGGATGATCTGCAGGACATTTAAAAACACACTATAAAACACACTATTTCTCACATTTTTAGAGCACTTTAACAGGTATTTGATCCCTTATTTGCATAATAGTATTTCTCAAAATCATATTGGGGGCCAGAGGTTCTGTGCTGGAGGGCCGGATTTGGCCCCCGGGCCTGACGTTGGCTACCCCTGCCATATGGTTTGGGTTATGGGTGTTTATCAAAGGGACAATTGGCTTTTTTATGTCAATTGTCCCCAAACAGAGAAACAAAAAAACATAAAACATTATAAAAGCAGTGTTTTGTGAATGAATCAACACCCAACAGTTATTAGTAAAAAAAAAAAAACATTTTAAAGGGGGGGTATTATGCAAAATGGACTTTTCCAAGCTTTCCATCCTGTTATTCTGTCACTCCCTCATTAAAAACATGGCTGAAGTGTTGCCTTGGCACATTCACGTATTTCTGAGTAATCTGTAAAAACTCTGATGGCGGCCATTTTAGGGATAGGTTTGCCTGAGTCCTCCTAGGAACGCCCCCACCTCCTGGAGACGCCTCCGAGCTTTGGTCACCAGCCGAGTAACCAACCACTGCTCCTCAGCAGAACCCCCTCCCCACTGATGCCACAGACAGCGTGTGGAGGGGGCGTGTCTAAAGGCTCAGAGGTTCTTAAAGAGACAGAGGCCTATTTCAAGACATTCACTACAGCCATTTTGAGAGAGACATTTTATACAAGGCAGTTATTCTAATTTACTGCATTTACAGACCAACAGAAGGTTTGTCATCATTGTAGTGAGATATAGACTGGTGCTGTGGGACTGAAAAAAGCAGAACACCCCCTCTTTAAAGCAGAACACCCCCTCTTTAAAGCAGAACACCCCCTCTTTAAAGCAGAACACCCCCTCTTTAAAGGGGATATATTGATTTTGTCATGTTTGGGTTGGTTGAACAAGTGCACCCGTGTGTTTCGGTCAGGTGTAACGTTGCAACAAACACTTCAAATCACCTTCGATAACCATCATTTTACAAATTGATAAACATAATTTACACCAGTAATGCATGTAGGTTTGTTGTTGATAAATTAGAGGCAATACAAATGTATCAAAAAGATTTTAGTTGAAAACATCGCCCGTTGTTTATTCCACAGTTCAGTTTTACATGATGAACATAAACTAAGCACAAACTTTATTATTGAACTTATAGTGGCCGAATATCAAAACTACCTGAGATGGAGGAGGATGGAGGAGGAGCAACAACCGACACGGAGAACCGGGTGAACAGGAAGTCAGAGGTCAACCATTACACAAGAAATGCTGATGTTCGGGTGACAGTGCCCCCTGCAGGCCACAGTATGATGACTCTTTTTACATACGCAATCGAGAAAAATATATTAAGGTGCATGTGTGAAATTGTCTGGTGCGTGGAGACTGAAAACAACAACATGTAAGAGTTTAACCCCTTAACTCCCACCTGAGCCGAGCACATTTTCTCCAGTTTGGCTTTACCCCAATCCAAAAGCTTCTGGGAAAAAGGTGAGAAAATAGCGACAAAACTGAGACGAAAACAATGATGATGTGACAAAAAAGTGAGAAAACATTGACAAAAAAAAGACAAAAAATGACCAAAAAATGACCAAAAAAAAGACAAAAAAATGACAAAAAATGTGACCAAAAAATGACAAAAAATAACAAAAAATAACAAAAAAATGACAAAAAAAATGACAAAAAATGACTAAAAAAATGACAAAAAATAACAAAAAATGACAAAAAAAATGACCAAAAAAAAGACAAAAAATAACAAAAAAATAACAAAAAAATGACAAAAAAATGACAAAAAATGACAAAAAAAATGACAAAAAATAACAAAAAAATGACAAAATAAATGACAAAAAAATGACAAAATAAATGACAAAAAAATGACAAAAAAATGACAAAAAATGACAAAAAATAACACAAAAAATGACAAAAAAAGACAAAAAATGACAAAAAATAACAAAAAAATGACCAAAAAAAGGACAAAAAATGACAAAAATGTGACCAAAAAAAAGACACAAAAAATGACAAAAAATGACAAAAAATGACAAAAAATAACAAAAAAAGACAAAAAAAAGACAAAAAAATGACCAAAAAAATGACCAAAAAAATGACCAAAAAAATGACCAAAAAAATGACAAAAAAATGACCAAAAAAAATGACAAAAAAAATGACCAAAAAATAACACAAAAAATAACAAAAAAATGAACAAAAAAAGACAAAAAATGTGACCAAAATGTGACCAAAAATAACAAAAAATAACCAAAAAAACCAACAAAAGATGTGACCAAAAATGACCAAAAAAAAGACAAAAAATTTATTAAAAAAAAGACAAAAAAGTTACAAAATGAGTTGAATACCCCCCAAAAAAAAGATTTAAAAAAAGATCCATTTAGATGAGTTTTGTAGTAGTATGATGACTCTTTTTACATACGCAATCGAGAAAAATATATTAAGGTGCATGTGTGAAATTGTCTGGTGCGTGGAGACTGAAAACAACAACATGTAAGAGTTTAACCCCTTAACTCCCACCTGAGCCGAGCACATTTTCTCCAGTTTGGCTTTACCCCAATCCAAAAGCTTCTGGGAAAAAGGTGAGAAAATAGCGACAAAACTGAGACGAAAACAATGATGATGTGACAAAAAAGTGAGAAAACATTGACAAAAAAAAGACAAAAAATGACCAAAAAATGACCAAAAAAAAGACAAAAAAATGACAAAAAATGTGACCAAAAAATGACAAAAAATAACAAAAAATAACAAAAAAATGACAAAAAAAATGACAAAAAATGACTAAAAAAATGACAAAAAATAACAAAAAATGACAAAAAAAATGACCAAAAAAAAGACAAAAAATAACAAAAAAATAACAAAAAAATGACAAAAAAATGACAAAAAATGACAAAAAAAATGACAAAAAATAACAAAAAAATGACAAAATAAATGACAAAAAAATGACAAAATAAATGACAAAAAAATGACAAAAAAATGACAAAAAATGACAAAAAATAACACAAAAAATGACAAAAAAAGACAAAAAATGACAAAAAATAACAAAAAAAGACAAAAAAAAGACAAAAAAATGACAAAAAAAATGACCAAAAAAATGACCAAAAAAATGACCAAAAAAATGACAAAAAAATGACCAAAAAAAATGACCAAAAAAATGACCAAAAAATAACACAAAAAATAACAAAAAAATGAACAAAAAAAGACAAAAAATGTGACCAAAATGTGACCAAAAATAACAAAAAATAACCAAAAAAACCAACAAAAGATGTGACCAAAAATGACCAAAAAAAAGACAAAAAATTTATAAAAAAAAAGACAAAAAAGTTACAAAATGAGTTGAATACCCCCCAAAAAAAAGATTTAAAAAAAGATCCATTTAGATGAGTTTTGTAGTAGTATGATGACTCTTTTTACATACGCAATCGAGAAAAATATATTAAGGTGCATGTGTGAAATTGTCTGGTGCGTGGAGACTGAAAACAACAACATGTAAGAGTTTAACCCCTTAACTCCCACCTGAGCCGAGCACATTTTCTCCAGTTTGGCTTTACCCCAATCCAAAAGCTTCTGGGAAAAAGGTGAGAAAATAGCGACAAAACTGAGACGAAAACAATGATGATGTGACAAAAAAGTGAGAAAACATTGACAAAAAAAAGACAAAAAATGACCAAAAAAAGACCAAAAAAAAGACAAAAAAATGACAAAAAATGTGACCAAAAAATGACAAAAAATAACAAAAAATAACAAAAAAATGACAAAAAAAATGACAAAAAATGACTAAAAAAATGACAAAAAATAACAAAAAATGACAAAAAAAATGACCAAAAAAAAGACAAAAAATAACAAAAAAATAACAAAAAAATGACAAAAAAATGACAAAAAATGACAAAAAAAATGACAAAAAATAACAAAAAAATGACAAAATAAATGACAAAAAAATGACAAAATAAATGACAAAAAAATGACAAAAAAATGACAAAAAATGACAAAAAATAACACAAAAAATGACAAAAAAAGACAAAAAATGACAAAAAATAACAAAAAAATGACCAAAAAAAGGACAAAAAATGACAAAAATGTGACCAAAAAAAAGACAAAAAAAATGACAAAAAAATGACCAAAAAAATGACCAAAAAAATGACCAAAAAAATGACAAAAAAAATGACCAAAAAATAACACAAAAAATAACAAAAAAATGAACAAAAAAAGACAAAAAATGTGACCAAAATGTGACCAAAAATAACAAAAAATAACCAAAAAAACCAACAAAAGATGTGACCAAAAATGACCAAAAAAAAGACAAAAAATTTATTAAAAAAAAGACAAAAAAGTTACAAAATGAGTTGAATACCCCCCAAAAAAAAGATTTAAAAAAAGATCCATTTAGATGAGTTTTGTAGGTCTTTCAAATGAGGCGTTACACTGGCCTACAGGATTTGGGTAAAGCTGAACTGGAGAAAATGCTCTCGGTTCAGGCGGGAGTTAAGAGGTTAAATTTGCCATATTTGAGAAAACAACAGCAGTGTCCCCGTCAGTGTCTGTGAAAGAGTGACTGACACACATGAACAAATGACTCAAAAGCTTCACGGTGAAAGCAGGTGCAGCACGGAGACAAAAACACAGTTATTAGATTAGATTATCCCGAATGAGTGTTTCCACGGCGACATGAAGACAGTTCAAACTAACTTCCTATGATCACAACTGTATCATGTTTCCATTTCAATAAAAAAACACACAGTGGCCAGGCAAATATTCATGTCCTGCAGAAATAAATATCTCAACTGTTTCATGTCAGATTATTCAGATGATTTACTTTCTCGGAAGAGCTCGATTTGAAAGAAAAAGCCACAAGATGATGAGATATGAATGTGTTAGAAACATGAACCCTCCCAGACCAGACTCAGTCCTGGTTCAGCCTCGGTCCTGGTTCAGACTCAGTCCTGGTTCAGCCTCAGTCCTGGTTCAGCCTCGGTCCTGGTTCAGCCCCGGTCCTGGTTCAGACTCAGTCCTGGTTCAGACTCAGTCCTGGTTCAGCCTCGGTCCTGGTTCAGACTCGGTCCTGGTTCAGACTCGGTCCTGGTTCAGCCTCGGTCCTGGTTCAGCCTCGGTCCTGGTTCAGACTCAGTCCTGGTTCAGACTCAGTCCTGGTTCAGACTCAGTCCTGGTTCAGCCTCAGTCCTGGTTCAGACTCAGTCCTGGTTCAGACTCAGTCCTGGTTCAGCCTCGGTCCTGGTCCTGGTTCAGCCTCGGTCCTGGTCCTGGTTCAGCCTCGGTCCTGGTTCAGCCTCGGTCCTGGTCCTGGTTCAGCCTCGGTCCTGGTTCAGACTCGGTCCTGGTTCAGCCTCGGTCCTGGTTCAGACTCGGTCCTGGTCCTGGTTCAGCCTCGGTCCTGGTTCAGACTCGGTTCTGGTTCAGACTCGGTCCTGGTTCAGACTCGGTCCTGGTCCTGGTTCAGACTCAGTCCTGGTTCAGCCTCGGTCCTGGTTCAGCCTCGGTCCTGGTTCAGACTCAGTCCTGGTTCAGCCTCAGTCCTGGTTCAGCCTCGGTCCTGGTTCAGCCTCGGTCCTGGTTCAGCCTCAGTCCTGGTTCAGACTCAGTCCTGGTTCAGACTCAGTCCTGGTTCAGACTCGGTCCTGGTTCAGACTCGGTCCTGGTTCAGCCTCGGTCCTGGTTCAGACTCGGTCCTGGTTCAGACTCGGTCCTGGTTCAGACTCGGTCCTGGTCCTGGTTCAGACTCGGTCCTGGTTCAGACTCAGTCCTGGTTCAGACTCGGTCCTGGTTCAGACTCAGTCCTGGTTCAGACTCGGTCCTGGTCCTGGTCCTGGTTCAGCCTCGGTCCTGGTTCAGACTCAGTCCTGGTTCAGACTCGGTCCTGGTCCTGGTTCAGACTCGGTCCTGGTTCAGACTCGGTCCTGGTTCAGACTCAGTCCTGGTTCAGCCTCGGTCCTGGTTCAGACTCGGTCCTGGTTCAGACTCAGTCCTGGTTCAGACTCGGTCCTGGTTCAGACTCGGTCCTGGTTCAGCCTCAGTCCTGGTCCTGGTTCAGCCTCGGTCCTGGTCCTGGTTCAGCCTCGGTCCTGGTTCAGCCTCGGTCCTGGTTCAGACTCAGTCCTGGTTCAGACTCGGTCCTGGTTCAGACTCGGTCCTGGTTCAGACTCGGTCCTGGTTCAGACTCAGTCCTGGTTCAGACTCGGTCCTGGTCCTGGTTCAGACTCGGTCCTGGTTCAGCCTCAGTCCTGGTTCAGACTCAGTCCTGGTTCAGACTCGGTCCTGGTTCAGACTCGGTCCTGGTTCAGACTCGGTCCTGGTTCAGACTCAGTCCTGGTTCAGACTCGGTCCTGGTCCTGGTTCAGCCTCGGTCCTGGTTCAGCCTCGGTCCTGGTTCAGCCTCGGTCCTGGTCCTGGTTCAGCCTCGGTCCTGGTTCAGACTCGGTCCTGGTTCAGCCTCGGTCCTGGTTCAGACTCGGTCCTGGTCCTGGTTCAGCCTCGGTCCTGGTTCAGCCTCGGTCCTGGTTCAGACTCGGTCCTGGTTCAGCCTCGGTCCTGGTTCAGCCTCGGTCCTGGTCCTGGTTCAGCCTCAGTCCTGGTTCAGACTCGGTCCTGGTTCAGACTCAGTCCTGGTTCAGCCTCAGTCCTGGTTCAGCCTCAGTCCTGGTTCAGCCTCGGTCCTGGTTCAGCCTCAGTCCTGGTTCAGCCTCGGTCCTGGTTCAGCCTCGGTCCTGGTTCAGCCTCAGTCCTGGTCCTGGTTCAGACTCAGTCCTGGTTCAGACTCAGTCCTGGTTCAGACTCGGTCCTGGTCCTGGTTCAGACTCGGTCCTGGTTCAGACTCAGTCCTGGTTCAGACTCAGTCCTGGTTCAGACTCGGTCCTGGTTCAGCCTCGGTCCTGGTTCAGCCTCGGTCCTGGTTCAGACTCGGTCCTGGTTCAGACTCGGTCCTGGTTCAGACTCGGTCCTGGTCCTGGTTCAGCCTCAGTCCTGGTTCAGACTCGGTCCTGGTTCAGACTCGGTCCTGGTTCAGACTCAGTCCTGGTTCAGACTCGGTCCTGGTTCAGCCTCGGTCCTGGTCCTGGTCCTGGTTCAGCCTCGGTCCTGGTTCAGACTCAGTCCTGGTTCAGACTCGGTCCTGGTTCAGACTCGGTCCTGGTTCAGACTCGGTCCTGGTCCTGGTCCTGGTTCAGCCTCGGTCCTGGTTCAGACTCAGTCCTGGTTCAGACTCGGTCCTGGTCCTGGTCCTGGTTCAGCCTCGGTCCTGGTTCAGACTCGGTCCTGGTTCAGACTCGGTCCTGGTCCTGGTCCTGGTTCAGACTCGGTCCTGGTTCAGACTCAGTCCTGGTTCAGACTCGGTCCTGGTTCAGACTCGGTCCTGGTTCAGCCTCGGTCCTGGTTCAGACTCGGTCCTGGTTCAGACTCAGTCCTGGTTCAGACTCGGTCCTGGTTCAGCCTCAGTCCTGGTCCTGGTTCAGCCTCGGTCCTGGTCCTGGTTCAGCCTCGGTCCTGGTTCAGCCTCGGTCCTGGTTCAGACTCAGTCCTGGTTCAGACTCGGTCCTGGTTCAGACTCGGTCCTGGTTCAGCCTCAGTCCTGGTTCAGCCTCAGTCCTGGTTCAGCCTCGGTCCTGGTTCAGACTCGGTCCTGGTTCAGACTCAGTCCTGGTTCAGACTCGGTCCTGGTTCAGACTCGGTCCTGGTTCAGACTCGGTCCTGGTTCAGACTCGGTCATGGTTCAGACTCAGTCCTGGTTCAGACTCGGTCCTGGTTCAGACTCGGTCCTGGTTCAGACTCGGTCATGGTTCAGACTCGGTCCTGGTTCAGACTCGGTCCTGGTTCAGACTCAGTCCTGGTTCAGACTCGGTCCTGGTTCAGACTCAGTCCTGGTTCAGACTCAGTCCTGGTTCAGACTCAGTCCTGGTTCAGACTCAGTCCTGGTCCTGGTTCAGCCTCGGTCCTGGTTCAGACTCAGTCCTGGTCCTGGTTCAGCCTCGGTCCTGGTTCAGCCTCGGTCCTGGTCCTGGTTCAGACTCAGTCCTGGTCCTGGTTCAGACTCGGTCCTGGTTCAGCCTCAGTCCTGGTTCAGCCTCGGTCCTGGTTCAGACTCAGTCCTGGTCCTGGTTCAGCCTCGGTCCTGGTTCAGCCTCGGTCCCGGTTCAGCCTCGGTCCTGGTTCAGCCTCAGTCCTGGTTCAGCCTCAGTCCTGGTTCAGACTCAGTCCTGGTTCAGACTCGGTCCTGGTCCTGGTTCAGCCTCAGTCCTGGTCCTGGTTCAGCCTCAGTCCTGGTTCAGCCTCAGTCCTGGTTCAGCCTCAGTCCTGGTTCAGCCTCGGTCCTGGTTCAGCCTCGGTCCTGGTCCTGGTTCAGACTCGGTCCTGGTTCAGCCTCGGTCCTGGTTCAGCCTCGGTCCTGGTTCAGACTCAGTCCTGGTTCAGACTCGGTCCTGGTTCAGCCTCGGTCCTGGTTCAGCCTCAGTCCTGGTTCAGCCTCGGTCCTGGTTCAGCCTCGGTCCTGGTCCTGGTTCAGCCTCAGTCCTGGTTCAGCCTCAGTCCTGGTCCTGGTTCAGACTCGGTCCTGGTTCAGCCTCGGTCCTGGTTCAGCCTCGGTCCTGGTTCAGACTCAGTCCTGGTTCAGACTCGGTCCTGGTTCAGCCTCGGTCCTGGTTCAGCCTCAGTCCTGGTTCAGCCTCGGTCCTGGTTCAGCCTCGGTCCTGGTCCTGGTTCAGCCTCAGTCCTGGTTCAGCCTCAGTCCTGGTCCTGGTTCAGACTCGGTCCTGGTTCAGCCTCGGTCCTGGTTCAGCCTCGGTCCTGGTTCAGACTCAGTCCTGGTTCAGACTCGGTCCTGGTTCAGCCTCGGTCCTGGTTCAGCCTCAGTCCTGGTTCAGCCTCGGTCCTGGTTCAGCCTCGGTCCTGGTCCTGGTTCAGCCTCAGTCCTGGTTCAGCCTCAGTCCTGGTCCTGGTTCAGACTCGGTCCTGGTTCAGCCTCGGTCCTGGTTCAGCCTCGGTCCTGGTTCAGCCTCGGTCCTGGTTCAGCCTCGGTCCTGGTTCAGCCTCGGTCCTGGTCCTGGTTCAGCCTCAGTCCTGGTTCAGCCTCAGTCCTGGTCCTGGTTCAGACTCGGTCCTGGTTCAGCCTCGGTCCTGGTTCAGCCTCGGTCCTGGTTCAGACTCAGTCCTGGTTCAGACTCGGTCCTGGTTCAGCCTCGGTCCTGGTTCAGCCTCAGTCCTGGTTCAGCCTCGGTCCTGGTTCAGCCTCGGTCCTGGTCCTGGTTCAGCCTCAGTCCTGGTTCAGCCTCAGTCCTGGTCCTGGTTCAGCCTCGGTCCTGGTCCTGGTTCAGCCTCGGTCCTGGTCCTGGTCCTGGGTTTGGCCCCTGAGGCACTGATGCTGCTGCTGTTCCTCTGCATCGTGGGTGAGGATGAATTCTTCTTTTTATTAGTCGTTCACATACCTTGTATCAGTTCCCGCTGTCGTCTTTACTTTGACCCAGAGTAAATGTAATGTTACTTTAAAAATCTACTCATAGAAGTAAAAAGTTATATTTACAATATTTGTAACGTTTACAAATATTTACTTTTGTAAGAGTAAAAAAGTACTTGAAGATTCTTTTACTTGAGTACTTGGACATAAATGATGAGAAACAAAACATGAAATAATGTGAAAAATTGTAATTATATAAAATGTAATACAAGAAAATACCAGAAAAACCTATAAAAAGAAATCGTTATGAAAAAAACCATAAACACATATTTTTTACGCATCAAAATTCTGATATTTTTTATCATCAATTTACCCACAGTGGCGTGAGCTACTTTTTTTTTATTCACGTAAGAGTCCAGATGTTGCTCAAGTAGGAGTAAAAGTACATGCACTTGAGTAAATGTAACTGAGTACTGCCCACCTCTGGTTAGACCTGACTTCATCTTGGTTTGATCCTGGTTTTTGTCTCATTTTCAGTTCTGTATCGTCATCCAGGGGCTTTTTCTTCTTTCTTTTTGTAATAGATGTCCCTGGTCCAGACGACTGCCTTTGCTCTGTTTTCATCCAACCCTCAGTTTAGTTCTCGTTTGGACCTTTTATATTTGTTACTCGCAGCATCTTTGGATCTTATTTAGTTCTTTCTGTTTTGTTCTGCAACATGACTCTGATGGGAGAGCGGGACCATCAGTAACTGAGAGGTTTGCAGGTTCCATTCCTGTCATTGTGTCCTTGGGCAAAACACTTCACCACCACCTGTGTGAAAGTGAGTGTGCGGTTGGTGGTCGGAGGGGCTGATGGCACAGATGTGCAGTCCACCCCAGGGCAGATGTGGCTTCAATAGTAGCTTACCCCCATGAATGAAGTGACTGAATATTGATGTAGTGCTTTGAAAAATGAATCAGCACCGGCGTATGAAGATACAAGAGTATGAATATTATTAGGGCTGTGCAATTAATCAAAATTTGATTACGATTTCGATTACAACAGTAAACGATTACAAAATTAGCATAATCGCAAAAAAACGATTATAATATTATTTTCATTTTTTTTATTTTTTTTTTATTTTTTTTTTGTAATTTTTTTTTTCCAAATTATTTTTCTCTAATTTTTAATTTTTGGATTTTTGTCACTTTTTTGATGGATTTTCGTCTTTTTTCTGCTGGATTTTTGTCTTTTTTTTGCTGGATTTTTGTCTTTTTTTGCTGGATTTTTGTCACTTTTTTGCTGGATTTTTGTCTTTTTTTGCTGGATTTTTGTCTTTTTTTTGTTGGATTTTTGTCACTTTTTTGATGGATTTTTGTCTTTTTTTTGCTGGATTTTTGTCACTTTTTTGCCGGATTTTTGTCACTTTTTTGCTGGATTTTTGTCTTTTTTTTGTTGGATTTTTGTCACTTTTTTTGATGGATTTTTGTCATTTTTTGCTGGATTTTTGTCTTTTTTTTGCTGGATTTTTGTCACTTTTTTGCTGGATTTTTGTCATTTTTTGCTAGATTTTTGTCTTTTTTTTTGCTGGATTTTTGTCACTTTTTTGATGGATTTTCGTCTTTTTTCTGCTGGATTTTTGTCTTTTTTTGATGGATTTTCGTCATTTTTTTGCTGGATTTTTTTAAAGGCAACAAATAATCGTTTGAATAATCGTGATTTCAATTATGACAAAAATAATCGTGATTATTATTTTTTCAATAATCGAGCAGCCCTAAATATTATTATTATTTTAATCACTACTCAACTCTTTATTTCTGTTTGTGAGTTTTGTCCTGTCAAACATGTCGATAAGATGTACTTCTCCGCCGAGATAACGTGCTTTACAAAGAAACCACAGAGAGACGGCCTGTGATGATGAAGAGTTTCTCTGAACTGATCAAATCTTTCTGCGGTTCAGGCGTCCGTTTGTGACACGACTTTTCTGTGTGCAGGGGTGCAGGGTGAAACACACAGGCTAACCACTCTGCCACAGCAACACACGGAGGATACACTCCAACTGACGCATGCGGAGGGGGGGTCTTAAAGGGGGGGTATTCTGCAAAATTGACTTTTTCCAGCTTTCCCTCATGTTATTCTGTCACTCCCTCATTAAAAACATGGCTGAAGTGTTGCCTTGGCACATTCACGTATTTCTGAGGCATCTGTAAAAACTCTGATGGCGGCCATTTTAGGGATAGGTTTGCCTGAGTCCTCCTAGGAACGCCCCCACCTCCTGGAGACGCCTCCGAGCTTTGGTCACCAGCCGAGTAACCAACCACTGCTCCTCAGCAGAACCCCCTCCCCACTGATGCCACAGACAGCGTGTGGAGGGGGCGTGTCTAAAGGCTCAGAGGTTCTTAAAGAGACAGAGGCCTATTTCAAGACATTCACTACAGCCATTTTGAGAGAGACATTTTATACAAGGCAGTTATTCTAATTTACTGCATTTACAGACCAGCAGAAGGTTTGTCATCATTGTAGTGAGATATAGACTGGTGCTATGGGACTGACAAAAGCAGAACACCCCCTCTTTAAATGAGAGATTATTCAGTAACGTGGGATCCTGGGGGTTCTGTTGACCCACCCCCTGCAGGAGGAGCCATAAGGAGCTGGTGCAATGTGATATGGGCTCTAACAGACCCCACGACCCGGAAACGGAAAAATGGAAGAAGAAAAAAACTGGATGGATTATTCAGTAACTGCCATGGGGGCTTCTCTTCCTGATCTTGAAGGCTCTAGCAGCGAACATCCTGCTCTGGCAGATTTTCTCCCTTTTTCAAAAGTTATTGTTTGATTAAAGTTCATGTGACTTTTATGTACTGCGGATGTTATCGAATATCCATATTTGACCATGAATGCAAAATATATCCTTAGGGAGCAAAAACAAATCAAGACTAATTAGCTATAAATGTCCTTTTCTGGGAACAGCATTTGTCTGCGTTCCACATTGTGTGACTGGATCCTTCTGTGCGTCTTTGCTGTGTTTTTGGGAGGTTCCGTCCTGGCCGTAAAGGTCAGGTTTTTCAAAGTCAATAGACGGTCGGCTTATGCGCTGAAGACATCTGAGACCTGCGAGATGTTTCTTCTGGAGCCCCCACACTTGCAGCACAGTGGAGGCATCACAAGAGCAGTTGCAGGGAAAAAAGAAAGGGACAAACCAGGAGAAGATGGTGAAGGGCTGTAGTGGAGGAAGAGGAAGGAGGGGCTGACCAGTGCAGGACACCACGCTCTGAAACGCTGCACTGTTTCAGAGGATTCAAAGAAATAAGAAAAGAATAAAACTTTGGAAAACTGTCCTAACTTGATTGACGACTTGAGCTACAGCAAACTGAGACATACAAAGGTTTAAATAATAAAATGAGATTAATGACAGACGGAGCAACGATCTTCAACAATCCCCTCGGGCAAGTCTGGATAAACCTTCTCTCTGATCTGACAGGTGCTTCCTCCGCCTGTGAGCCCCATGAGTTCACATGCAACACCGGGAGCTGTATTTCTGAGTCCTGGCGTTGTGATGGAGACACTGACTGTCCTGACAGCTCGGATGAACTCGACTGCCGTGAGTCCCAGCGTTTTGTTCTGATGTTTTTTAGAGCTTATCAGCATTGATTGATAATTGATGTCGATGAACAGCCTGGATACATCCGCTGTTTGACCATCATGTGGCGGTCAAATATTAACTAGACTTTAAAACCAAATCCATGAGTTTTTAAAAGTTTGATTTTAGCCTAAATGTTCAAAATTCCGGTATCTTGAGAAAACACTTGTTATTGTCAAGATCAAACACATGAAAAGTCGACACTGGAGTTTGTGACTTGAGGGGACTTGCTGGCTAAAGCAAGACAAGACTTGACTTGACTTGACTTGACTTGACCCCATGACCGACTGACTTGGACTTACTTGAGACTTGGACCTTCATGACTTGGACCTGACTCGAGACTTGCATTTAGTGACTTCCTCCCCCCTCTGTAAACTACTGCAGGTATGTTTTTGACGACAGAACGTTATCAAAAATATAAAATGCCCAGTTTAAGTTCTGTCAACATTTGTTTTCATACAAAGAAAAGAGAGATTGATCAGTAAATAAGTCACTCTGCCGTCTTGTCTCTCAACACTTTAAAGTGGGGGAGGATCGAGCCGCTGTCAGGGAGAAGTGCAGCTGCTTCAGGCTAAATCCACACCAAGACAAAACCCTCATGTTCCTGAAACTTTCTCTGTGAGCCTGAAGCAGCTCAGTAAATGTGAGCGTCACTGGATTTGTATCTTGTTAGGTTCTGTGTGTAGCCCAGATGAATTCAAGTGTGAAACCGGGAGCTGTATTTCTGAGTCCTGGCGTTGTGATGGAGACACTGACTGTCCTGACAGCTCGGATGAACTCGACTGCCGTGAGTCCCAGCATTTTGTTCTGATGTTTTTTAGAGCTTCTCAGCATTGATTGATGATTGATGTCGATGAACAGCCTGGATACATCCGCTGTTTGACCATCATTCACCAAAACGGGCCTATAAGTGCCTGCTGACAGTTTTTGCTGAGGGGGAATTGATTAAAAGGAGTTGTATTGCATTGTTTCCCTTTAGCCTCTGTAGGCGCCGACAGCCAGTGCACCGGGGAGCAGTTCCAGTGCCACAGTAACCACACTTGTATCCCATCCGACTTCCAGTGTGACGGCCATCCCGACTGTCCCGATCACTCCGACGAATACGGCTGCAGTAAGTCCGACCAGCTCCGGGACTAAGATGTCTCTGATTAACACACTTTGAGAGCATGTGGACGAGCTTTGTGTTTCATCAATGACGCGACATAATCCAGAATATACACGTCAGAGATTAAGCAGAAGAAGAAGAAACCATAGTAACCCTGAGTACGCAAAACGTGGTCAATTAAGGGGAGACACTACAGGCAAAACCCATTTTTTTCAGTTTTCAGGTTTTGGGCCAAATCTGTCTCTGAACATACAAGCTTTCACCCGGAAACAGAAAATATGCCTAATCTTCACAATGACATGTTTAAATATTGCGCTGATTCAATGTTCCCCCATAGACTTATATGGGAGAATGCAATTTCAAGGGCCTTTTTCTCCAAACACATGTTTCTGTCATTGTGGCGACACTATGTCCACGTCAGTCGGACCTAAAGACTTCACATTTTCCAGCCTTGGACTGAACAATATTTGGAAGATTTTTTCAGAGGGATTTTTTATTATTTAATCCCTTAAGCCCCATTTATTGAGTTTTGAATGTCAAAAAATAAGGCGAAAATTTATTTTTTACACATTTTTCCACTAAAAAACAGCTTATTTTAAAACTAAACAAGAAATCCTGAATCCGCTCTGAAAAAGTCTTGGCAACTCATTCATCAATAAAATGAAACCATAAATTTGAATGTAGCTCTGTCCGTTATTCAGATTTCGTCACCAAAAAGATGGGAAATTTGGGGATTTTTAGGCATAAAACACCTTGTTCTTATATGAAAAGATAAAATGACAGAAAACTTGCCATGTATATTTTTCTCACATTTACACCAGTGATCGACAGCAAAAGTTTCAAATTGATTTCTGTAAATATGCATTTTTTCCCTCTTCACCTGCAGTTTCTCGCCTTAAGTGAAATACTAAACTACCAGAGGTGGGAGACTCCAGTCACATGACTCAGACTCGAGTCGCAGTTTTCGGGACTTGAGACTGACTTGACCAAAGCTGCAAAAAGACTTGACTCGGGACTTGCTGTTTGTGACTCGAGACTAAACTTGGACTTGAGGCCAGTGACTCTCAGTGACTCGCTGTGACTTTATATTATTATTTATTTGAGTGAAACTGTCAAATCTATATTATATATAATAAAAAAGAGTCTTGCCCATTACTGCTGGAGTTGGGAATGTTTCAAGAAATAAACAGAATGCTCACACAGCCCCAATTAAAATAGGAAAGAATTCCACACATGTCCAGCAGAGGGCGCTGACATAATAGGAGATCAGGATAGAAACGACACATTACAGCCACGTGGTTTATGGACAGTCTAACCCGTGTGAAGTGAGTGACTTCAGTGAAGCACTTTAAGAAACTTGGTAAGTGCAACTCAAGTGTGAGTTATTATTGTTTATTAGGCTACGGTCGTGTCGGGCTTTTATTTTAAACCCAGATCATTATTACGACACAGCCCGCGACCCGCCGTAAGAGCAGGATGTGTTTGACGCCCCGAAGCTCGAAGCTACGCAAATGATTATCTTATTTTTTTCCTCTCCACAGACAGACTGAGCCGAGCCGCCATCTCCGTGTCTGAGGGCGTCTTCCAGGCCGGGCCGCAGGGGGTCCGGGTGCTGCTGGGCTCACATTTCTGGGTCAAATGCTCTGTGGAGTCAAACTACCCCGGAGGCTCCTTCCAGCTCCTCTCCCCCACGCTCAACCTCACCCTGGAAGCTGTCAATCACTCTGCACACTTCCTGTTTTCTGACGCTGGCCCCGCCCACAGAGGAAACTACACCTGTGTTTACCACCAGGATCTGCTCAAGCACGACTTCCCCACCTGGAACTCCCTCCAGCTCTCCACCGGAGGTACGTCCTGCTGGGGTCTGGTCCTGGTCCTGGTCCTGGTTTAGTTCTGGTGTCACTTCAGATTAGTTCTTGTCCTGGTTTATGCCTGTTTTTGTTTCCCAGTGTCAGACTCTCAGCTCCTCATTCGAGCTCTGGTCCTTCTCCTGCTGAATCTTCTGTACATCATCCCCAACCTTTGCTGCTACTGGAAGGTAGTGCACCTCTCATCACCAGGACTAACAATAACATTATTTATATATAACAGAACCTTTGTCCTTTCAGGCCAGCAGGGGTCACCGGAGGAGCCCACGCAGAGCCTGTCCTGCTGAAGTCCTTCCTGTTCTCCACTCGGTTTAGTTATGTTCAGCTGGTTCTTTATTGGCTCCACTGTTTATAATCTGCACTGCTTTATTTGAATGTGTCTGCTCTGATAATATAATATATAATATAAGTAAAATGTATGATGTGACTGGATAAGGGAGATGAACTTCCTAAACTTTCATATATTATTTGTTCAATATTGTGAATTTGATTGAAGATGAGTTCCTGTTCTTCTGTGTTGGGATGATGCACAAATGTGAGCTTTTTGAATAAAGACGCCGCACTGGCTGTATCTGAATGTCCACACTGTCCCCTATATAGTGACTATATATTCACTATATAGTGACTATATATTCACTATTTACTATATAGTGAATATATAGTCACTATATAGTGACTATATAGTGCTCACGCCATGTTGTAGGCGTGTCCGAATGTCCAGAGAGAAAAAAGTCGTGCACTCGAAATTTCCCACAATGCATCTGGAAAAGTAGTGAGCATCACTGGTCACTAAACGGGTCAATATTTCCCACAATGCACTGCGAGAGTGTGAGAAGAGCCTGACAGAGACAGGTCTGTGAACTAAACACGACTGAAGTAAATCAGCTGTTTCAGTCGAGTGTTTGTGTTTCTCATGAATAAACGACCTAAATATAAACGGCTACGGTGAAAAGATGCTAACGTTAGCTGCTAACCTTTAGCTTGAGCTGCTAAATGACCGACAGCTTCATGCTAACGTTAGCTGCTAACCTTTAGCTTGAGCTGTTAAATGACCGATAGCTTCATGCTAACGTTAGCTGCTAACCTTTAGCTGGAGCTGTTAAATGACCGATAGCTTCATGCTAACGTTAGCTGCTAACCTTTAGCTGGAGCTGCTAAATGACCGACAGCTTCATGCTAACGTTAGCTGCTAACCTTTAGCTGGAGCTGTTAAATGACCGATAGCTTCATGCTAACGTTAGCTGCTAACCTTTAGCTGGAGCTGTTAAATGACCGATAGCTTCATGCTAATGTTAGCTGCTAACCTTTAGCTGGAGCTGCTAAATGACCGACAGCTTCATGCTAACGTTAGCTGCTAACCTTTAGCTGGAGCTGTTAAATGACCGATAGCTTCATGCTAACGTTAGCTGCTAACCTTTAGCTGGAGCTGTTAAATGACCTCTCGAATAATTTAAGCCATTCATGTAAAATCCATGTGAAATATAAAGTATCTGACTCGTATTAATCCATTTTTTGTTTTTTGTTTTTTTTGTTTTTTGTGATGACAGTAACGCCTGTAAAAGTGCCAAAACAGTCGTTCTGATTCATAAAATAAACGTTTGTAACAATAAATAAATTCAGATGAAAAAATAATAAAAAACAGATCTGCAGCTGCAGCGCCTGACGTCACGCAGATGTATTTGAATTTTTGAATTTTTGGAAAATCGTGTAGACAAGGATTTTTTGTCAGGTTAGGGTTAAATCCGAGCAGTACTAGTACTAGTAGTAGTAGTAGTACTGGTTTATGTGTTACTCCTCAGAAAGCTTCAACAAAAACATGTACTAATGCATGTGTGAATGGAAAACAACTCCAGGTGAATTTTGGATGAAGAAAAGTCATCATTAGTAAAAGTATGAAAGCGCTGCATATGTGACCTCAGTATGAGACATGTGGTGTTGGCCGTGCGCTCCACATGGTGCATCATCACGACATTCCTCTGGCGTGATGATGCACACGGCGCCATTAGCTCTGAGATTATTCATGTGTTACCGTTAGTACATTCACTTTGTATCGCACGGCTCATCAAAGCTGAAGGAAACGAACCGTCTGTCTGTTTACAGAGGCAACTTTAGGAGAGCGGCTGAGCAGGCGGCACTTTGGTATAACACAGGACTTCATCATACACATGTGGAAACATCCATTTATACAGGACTTCATCATACACATGTGGAAACATCCATTTATACAGGACTTCATCATACACATGTGGAAACATCCATTTATACAGGACTTCATCATACACATGTGGAAACATCCATTTATACAGGACTTCATTATACACATGTGGAAACATCCATTTATACAGGACTTCATTATACACATGTGGAAACATCCATTTATACAGGACTTCATCATACACATGTGGAAACACATTTATACAGGACTTCATCATACACATGTGGAAACATCCATTTATACAGGACTTCATCATACACATGTGGAAACATCCATTTATACAGGACTTCATCATACACATGTGGAAACATCCATTTATACAGGACTTCATTATACACATGTGGAAACATCCATTTATACAGGACTTCATCATACACATGTGGAAACATCCATTTATACAGGACTTCATTATACACATGTGGAAACATCCATTTATACAGGACTTCATTATACACATGTGGAAACATCCATTTATACAGGACTTCATCATACACATGTGGAAACACATTTATACAGGACTTCATCATACACATGTGGAAACATCCATTTATACAGGACTTCATCATACACATGTGGAAACATCCATTTATACAGGACTTCATCATACACATGTGGAAACATCCATTTATACAGGACTTCATTATACACATGTGGAAACATCCATTTATACAGGACTTCATCATACACATGTGGAAACATCCATTTATACAGGACTTCATCATACACATGTGGAAACATCCATTTATACAGGACTTCATTATACACATGTGGAAACATCCATTTAAACAGGACTTCATTATACACATGTGGAAACATCCATTTATACAGGACTTCATCATACACATGTGGAAACATCCATTTAAACAGGACTTCATCATACACATGTGGAAACATCCATTTATACAGGACTTCATCATACACATGTGGAAACATCCATTTATACAGGACTTCATAATCCGTGTACCTTTCGATCATTAGTTATTCCGTTTCAAAATAAAATCAGAAAAACAACATTTCCATTTGTTTTTTTGTTTTTTCCCCTTCCTAAACTTCAATTAGAAAAAGAAATATTGTATATGTCAATGTCAATGAGTTTGTTTTGGTTCTAGTTGTTTTAAATTCCCTCCAAAATTATGACGTTACTATTATTTCGTTTTATTATTGTTTTCGACACCGGAAGTGAGGAGAGACCTCAGCTCAGAGCCGCTCCTACACTTGTTTGGAAAGTTTTATGCAGATACTTTTTAAAAATTGGGCAACACATGCAGAGATCAGAGATGCTTTATATTAGCACGGAGGGAATGGTTGCTCAGAAATATCCGTGAGGAGATTCTGCTTGGAAAACGACCTAAAAAGCTGGGCAGACACTGTGCGTCTCTGTCGTGCAGTGTACAGGGGGCTACGAGCCACGAGTAGCTGCTCACGACGAACGTACGAGTGAAAATCGCACGGTCGCAAGGTTTTCAAACATGTTTGATATTTTTTGCGATTCGTGCGGTCCTGGCCCTGTGGCAGCGACACTGAAGCCGGCGGAAAGCAGCGCGAACACGGGGAAATGCAGCTGCAGGCGCCAGGAGGAGAGGACACACGCGTTATCAGTCCCGTCGCCAGACGTCAGTCTTAAGGGGGGCATATGAAATCCACGGGGGGGCACATTTACTATTAAATACATATTTTTCATATGCTATTCACGTAGCCCTGGCGCACACTGATCATTACATTAAACATAATCAACAGCAAATATGACCAGACCAACTACAGCTGCAACATGAGTCCTCGTGGCGGAAACGTCAGTATGATGCAGGTGGCGTTTCTCCGAGCTGAACCTCCTCATCAACACATCCTTCTACTCAAACTTGAGTTTATGAGAGTGAGGTCCTTTTCAAAAGCAGCTGAATGAGCTGGGCCTTGCGTCTGTGCAGAATACTGCGCCGATGCAACGAAAACACGTATCTGAGCGTGGAAAACGACCGGACTCTGGGGCTGTAGAACGAGCGCCTGCACCCCCACACTCCCACCCCCCTCACCACCGTTTTTGTACCATGAATATGGCTCGGTCAGTGCTGTGGCCGCGTCCACTTTTCAGTCTCTCTCAGCCTTCACTAAAGCTCCAGTGTCTGAGTGTAAAACACACACTTGGAACGCCGGCTCTTTTCGTCAGACTTCAGCGCTTTGTAGTAAAACACACACGAGCACCTGTCACTGCCTTTGCCTCTCACGAGCCGGGACGGGGACATGAGCATAAAGAGGCCGACATCGTGGACTCTCAGAGCGGAGGATGATCGTTAATGCTCCTCTATCATATCAGCTATATTTTATTTTGCGCCCAGACAACACGGGAGCCGTGCGCAATTGCGCACGAGCGCAGCTTAGAGGGAACCGTGCCAGAGAGAGAGAGAGAGGGATGAAATGCCTCGGTGTCAGGAGAGGAAATAGTTACTTGTTGTGGAGTTTGGGCTGGTCTAATCGGGCAGAAAGCGCAAAAGTAACAGTGATACGTAGCCTATCTTTGCCCAGTTTGTCGTGGCTTCTCGTGGTTATACGGCGTATACCTGCGTATCACGTAGACGACACCACGTCTGTGTCTGGGGGGCACAAGCATTTTGGGGGACGGGCACGGCCCCCTATGGCCCGCCCATAGCGACGGGTATGCGCGTTATTATATATTTTTTTATTCCTCTTCCTCACTTTAGTTGTGCATGATTACTTTGCAAAACACAAGTCACTGCTGAAGTGGGGTGGACGGAGAGAGGAGTGGCAGAGGGACAGTTTGGGAATGCACGACGGGAAAGGGTTTTAGAGCGCGGCAGGAGCCCCGACACTCACATCTTCCACCTGTTCGCTCAGCTCCGCTCTTGGCCGCCTCCGAAGCGACATCACCGCCCACTGCCTCCTCTTCCGCCCCGGTCACCTCGGCTGCTGCTGCTGCAGCTCCACGAGGAGCTCAAAGTGAGCAGCAACGAGTTTGAGAAATACAAGTCCTAATGACATAATAAACAACGGTTACAGGAGATCGCGTTGAAGCTCGACCTCTTTTGCTTAAGTTTGTTTTTGTTTCCCTCTTGCGCGAGGGAGAGAGAGGCAGAGAAAAAGTTACTCATCATTTCCAGTAGCAAATCAAACCGAAGCAGTAGTGAACAAAATAACGGAAGTTGTTTTAGCAGTGTTTGTTTCAACTGCAGAGCAAAGAAATGGGTCAATATTTTATTTAGAATTTTTTGTCTTTCCAATTTAATTTAGAAAATGGAAATACAATAAAACAACCACATAATTTGTTTTTCTGATTTTATTTTGAAACGGAATAACTAATGATCGAAGGGTACACGGATTCTTCATCATACACATGTGGAAACATCCATTTATACAGGACTTCATTATACACATGTGGAAGTGTAATCTGTGGAAACACATGTATGAGTCCAGGCCTCAGGAAACCTCTGTATGTTAGGCTTTAGTTTGGACTGATTTAGATCTAATTTAGACCAAGATCGCTCCTGGTTTAGTCACTTTATTCTGACACACTCACTTGGTTTGTGAACCGAGCACAATTTCTCCAATTTGGCGTTACCCAAATCTAAAAGCTTCTTTAGAAAAAGTGTCAAAAAAGCAACGAAAACGGGGAGGAAAATGCAAAGAAACAACAAAAGAGCAACACGCACACACACACACACACACACGCACACCCGCACACACGCACACGCACGCACACACACACACACACACACACGCACACAGACACACACACACACACACGCACGCACGCACACACACACACACACACACGCACGCACGCACGCACGCACACACGCACGCACACACACACACACACACGCACGCACGCACGCACGTGTTTGTAATTCTATCTTAGTGAGGACACTCATAGACATAATGTATTACCCGGACCCTGAACCTTAATTCTCTAACCCTAATAATAACTAAAACCACATCTTGACCCTCAAACAGTCCTTCGAGGACCTGTTTGCCCTGGGAGAGCCCACCAGGGGCACCAGCCCCCGACAGCAGCGCTCCCAGAGTCATTCGGGCGCTCAAACCCCCCCCCCACGCTGAGGCGGCTCCAGGAGGGAACTGTTCTAAATACTCTCAAACCAAAGAGTAACTGTGCCTGAATACAGTTACTCAAAACGAGTATCCTAAATACATGTATTCAGTTACTCCCCCAGTGTGAGGGCATTGACAGTGCTGGGTGTGTCGTATTACTGATTAACTGAGGAACAAAACATATTAAACAAAATACAGTAATATATTAATCAGTACAATTCAAGTAACTGGAGTTACAAGCACCAGATCAAGTCTGAAGTTGGAGTATGATGTTTAAGTAACGCTGGTCATTTACTGCAGTACTACAGTAACATCTTTGTACTACAGTAACATCTTTGTACTACAGTAATATCTTTGTACTACAGTGACATCTTTGTACTACAGTGACATCTTTGTACTACAGTAACATCTTTGTACTACAGTAACATCTTTGTACTACAGTAACATCTTTGTACTACAGTGACATCTTTGTACTACAGTAATATCTTTGTACTACAGTAATATCTTTGTACTACAGTAACATCTTTGTACTACAGTGACATCTTTGTACTACAGTAATATCTTTGTACTACAGTAACATCTTTGTACTACAGTAATATGTTTGTACTACAGTAATATCTTTGTACTACAGTAACATCTTTGTACTACAGTAACATCTTTGTACTACAGTAACATCTTTGTACTACAGTGACATCTTTGTACTACAGTAATATCTTTGTACTACAGTGACATCTTTGTACTACAGTAACATCTTTGTACTACAGTGACATCTTTGTACTACAGTAACACCTTTGTACTACAGTGACATCTTTGTACTACAGTAACATCTTTGTACTACAGTAATATCTTTGTACTACAGTAACATCTTTGTACTACAGTAACATCTTTGTACTACAGTGACATCTTTGTACTACAGTAACATCTTTGTACTACAGTGACATCTTTGTACTACAGTAATATCTTTGTACTACAGTAACATCTTTGTACTACAGTAATATCTTTGTACTACAGTGACATCTTTGTACTACAGTAATATCTTTGTACTACAGTAATATCTTTGTACTACAGTAACATCTTTGTACTACAGTAACATCTTTGTACTACAGTAACATCTTTGTACTACAGTAACATCTTTGTACTACAGTAATATATTTGTACTACAGTAACATCTTTGTACTACAGTAATATCTTTGTACTACAGTAACATCTTTGTACTACAGTATTATCTTTGTACTACAGTAACATCTTTGTACTACAGTGACATCTTTGTACTACAGTAATATCTTTGTACTACAGTAACATCTTTGTACTACAGTAACATCTTTGTACTACAGTAACATCTTTGTACTACAGTAATATCTTTGTACTACAGTAATATCTTTGTACTACAGTAACATCTTTGTACTACAGTAACATCTTTGTACTACAGTAATATCTTTGTACTACAGTAATATCTTTGTACTACAGTAATATCTTTGTACTACAGTAACATCTTTGTACTACAGTGACATCTTTGTACTACAGTAATATCTTTGTACTACAGTAACATCTTTGTACTACAGTAACATCTTTGTACTACAGTGATATCTTTGTACTACAGTAACATCTTTGTACTACAGTAACATCTTTGTACTACAGTGACATCTTTGTACTACAGTAACATCTTTGTACTACAGTAACATCTTTGTACTACAGTAACATCTTTGTACTACAGTGACATCTTTGTACTACAGTAATATCTTTGTACTACAGTAACATCTTTGTACTACAGTAACATCTTTGTACTACAGTGACATCTTTGTACTACAGTAACATCTTTGTACTACAGTAACATCTTTGTACTACAGTGACATCTTTGTACTACAGTAATATCTTTGTACTACAGTGACATCTTTGTACTACAGTAACATCTTTGTACTACAGTGACATCTTTGTACTACAGTAACATCTTTGTACTACAGTAATATCTTTGTACTACAGTAATATCTTTGTACTACAGTAACATCTTTGTACTACAGTAATATCTTTGTACTACAGTAATATCTTTGTACTACAGTAATATCTTTGTACTACAGTAATATCTTTGTACTACAGTAATATCTTTGTACTACAGTAATATCTTTGTACTACAGTAATATCTTTGTAATACAGTAACATCTTTGTAATACAGTAACATCTTTGTACTACAGTAATATCTTTGTACTACAGTAACATCGTTTCCTCACAGTAAAGTACACAGTGAAGCTGCAGTTTGTGAGCTCTGTCTGGTTCTGTATCTTACTGTATTTATTTTCTAATCTCTCGTGTGAAACACAGTTTGTGCTCGCATTAGTTTTCATGACACAAACTCCTCCTGGGACTTTGAATGTTGAAAAACGTGCACGTGAAGTGATGCGTGTGATGTGCTGAAGGGTTTGTGGGAGCTAGAAACGAGTGGCGTGCGCTGCTCAACAGTACAAAGTCATGAGAGAAGCGTTCAGTGTTTTACTTGATGTGGTTTAGACCTGGTTTAGTCCTTAAATTCACAGTAAACACATTAAAAACCCGCAGAGCTCTGAGCCCTCTGAGGTCCGTGCGGCCATGATAGTTTTATTGGGAGACTCTCAATACTAACCTGAGATAAATCTGTCCCGCGGTGACTGTGTCCTTGAATACATAATGTACTTTCCCCTCGGAAAGATACAACATGAATCTTAAAACGCTCTGTTTTTATTCTATTATCGCAGCTGCCTCGTCTTCTTCATCGGAACAATTTCAATTAATTATACATGAATCGACAGAGCAGAGGTTTGTTGGTATAATGTTTCCCCTGGCATTGATTCAAAGAGCACGTTGAATTTAGATGTAACTCCAAGAAAAGATGAACAGCTGTTGGTTTAGATGTGGCTTAACCTCTTAACTCCCACCTGAATGTTACGGGCCCCAAGCTGTGTGGCTGACGTAGCAGTGATTGCTGCAATCTGTGCGTCTGTAAAAGTATCATAAAAAAGGTAGAGACAGTGAACACACGAGTGCTGCCGTTTACGTCCAGATTGCGTCTTTCTTTTACTCGTTTATCAACAAAAGGTGCAATACAGTGAGTTTATCACTTTTCTCTATGCACAAGCTTAAGAAACATTTTGATGATCAACTGTTTTGTTTTTGCTTTGCTAAACTTAGCTGCATTAAACTGGGCTTGCACTAAAATACATTGCTATTATCTTTAATCAGGACTGAAAAATACTATAGCTTAACAAAACAACATGCCGTAAACCTTTACATTCTTTTGAACAAATTCTACACATGAAATGAGACAAAGCTATATGCTGGCTTTACTATATTAATTAGCTTACTGCACTCAGAGCCTAAGTAGCTGCTAAATGTGAGCCACACAAATGGCAGTTAAACAAAACAAAAAGTAGCATCACCAAGTAGATGGCTAAGATGCTAAATCCCGCACGAACTACCGAGCGCGGGCGTCCCACTGCCACTCCCAGATCTTAATTGATAAAACCCCCCACTTATCCCTAGAAACGGCCCACAAAGTAAAGAACAGTTTCACACACTAGTAGATAATCGTATAAAGACCATACAATATATTTGTGGTTATGGTTCACCGTGTACTGACCTGTAAAAGTATAATAAAAAAGGTAGAGACAATGAACACACAAGTGCTGCCGTTTACGTCCAGATTGCGTTTGAGGCAAAACAGGAAGTCCAACGCTATTACCACCTGGGGCAACACCGTACGAACAAAGGTTCCACTCTAATGTTCCCTTCCCTTATAAAATCAGGACAGTATATCTATATATTTGTCTTAGCTTAAATTGCAATAAAATAAAATCTTTTCAAATTACCTAATAAATAAAAACAATGTGGTCACATACTTTTAGGTGTACCACATGAACATGTTTTCTCCTGTTCTCCAAGTTCTCCAAATCTAAAAGCTTCTTCAAAACAGCGATAAAAAAACGAAAAGAAAATGAGGATGAAAACGCAACAAAAGACAAAAATAATTAAACTTCAGAATTTGACCTACGGAGAGCCACAGCATGTGTCCATAGCTAGAACATAGAACATGCTTTGGTGCTACAAATATCATGAAACATTATCTGGATTGTCGGCACATACATGTGTTCATGTAATTTTTGCTGTAAAATAATAACAGATTGTGTCTGTAAAGTCACATGTGCAATAACCTCTTGCAAACTGTGCAATAATCTCTGTATCTGCGCCACTTTATCTGTGTCACTGATCAACCACAATGCACTGAACCTGCTCTGCGAACACTGACACTTTGTATGTTTCATTTATTTTGTTTTCTTAGTTCTTTTGTCCCCCTCGCTATAGTCTGTTCAGGTTATTTACCTGTATTTATTTTACTGTATATACCTTTTCATGTTTCTGGTAGTCATTGTAGAACTGGAGGAGCATAATCAACATCACGTCATGTCCGGTTTCTTCAAAAAAAGCCACGGCATGAAGAAACGACAGCACATTCTGAGTGACACTGACTCGCTTCTGCTTTGGAACAGAAAAGGCCCCGCAGGATCTCCCAAACCTGTGTCTGTGCCGCCTTCACACAGGCTCTGTCCTGGGTCCTCCAGTTTAATTTTAAATCAATATGATACAGACTGGAGACAGTTATGGCGAGCTCTAGAGCACCCGCGGGTGCCTGGCAACACTCAATCCCACGCGTCGGTCTTCAAACAGCTCCACTTGGACACTCTTGCTTTTGCAGAGAACACAGGCCGTTCTCAGATCCGTGGCAGACACAAGGATGAACTTTGAGGACAGAGGAGGCGGCGCTCAGGGAGAGACGCTCTGACATGAGCTCAGAGCTGGAGCTTCTGTCCGTCTCTCACTAATAAACTGAGAAAAGTGCCATCCTCTCTTTGCACATCCCCGCGCTATATTTATTCTGTGAACTGAGGATGAAACAAACCCTGACCACCCAGTCTTTCACTCAACACCATCCTCTCCTTTCCACATTTTTCAAGTTTTAAAAAGTAAAACATCAGTTCAATCCAAAGAACGTCACTAATGCATCAGTCCAGTTCAAAACACTATGTGCCCCGACCACAAAATCATTCAGAAGCATTTCTTAAACCGATACGAGTACTTGGATTTAAGTACTCGCCGTTACCGAATACCGATACGATACAAGGCATTTTCTTCAACATTCTTACTTTTTCACTGCAGATTGGTTTGTAATTAGTAAATTTACTCATGTACATTTCCTTAAGTAAAGTCGACGACACATTTAAGAGCAGTTATATTAGAATTGTGCTGATGCCATTTATTATACAAATATGATTTTTTATTTTTATGTCTCTGTCCATCATAGACAGAAAAGCCCATGTCCTAAAGCTCCCAATGCCTGAGCTTTATTCATGTATGTGTTTTTATTTAACAATAGTATTGAGGTGTTTCTTAAATGGTCTCTTTTCGTCTTTACTTCAGCTCCTGTAGATTTTCTCGTGTGTTTGTAGTAACTTAGCGAGAAGCTACAGCGTTTTCATTGTTCTGCTGCAGCTCATTTTCCCTCAATATAAACATGCTGTATGTCTTTAGTTTGGATTTTCTGAGGACTTTTTAGTCGCTGGGTTAGTTTTTCAGATGAATAAACCCCTGGGCATAAAACGGCGTCAGAATGGCCAAAACTGCGCTAGCCGCGAGTTAGCATCGTTAGCCTGTATGTTGTAAACACTGCAGACGCTGCAGCGAGTTAGCATCGTTAGCCTGTATGTTGTAAACACTGCAGACGCTGCAGCGAGTTAGCATCGTTAGCCTGTATGTTGTAAACACTGCAGGCGCTGCAGCGAGTTAGCATCGTTAGCCTGTATGTTGTAAACACTGCAGGCGCTGCAGCGAGTTAGCATCGTTAGCCTGTATGTTGTAAACACTGCAGGCGCTGCAGCGAGTTAGCATCGTTAGCCTGTATGTTGTAAACACTGCAGACGCTGCAGCGAGTTAGCATCGTTAGCCTGTATGTTGTAAACACTGCAGGCGCTGCAGCGAGTTAGCAACGTTAGCCTGTATGTTGTAAACACTGCAGACGCTGCAGCGAGTTAGCATCGTTAGCCTGTATGTTGTAAACACTGCAGACGCTGCAGCGAGTTAGCATCGTTAGCCTGTATGTTGTAAACACTGCAGGCGCTGCAGCGAGTTAGCATCGTTAGCCTGTATGTTGTAAACACTGCAGACGCTGCAGCGAGTTAGCATCGTTAGCCCGTATGTTGTAAACACTGCAGCGAGTTAGCATCGTTAGCCCATATGTTGTAAACACTGCAGCGAGTTAGCATCGTTAGCCCGTATGTTGTAAACACTGCAGCGAGTTAGCATCGTTAGCCTGTATGTTGTAAACACTGCAGACGCTGCAGCTCTAACAACATTAAGCTCTGGTTAAATCCAGCTCAGACTCTGGTTTAGAGAGCGCAGTCTGTAATAAAGTCAGCTCTATGTGGATTATTGTGTTTACACTAAACTATTCTCCAGTTTGTTGCTTCTTCTCTCCTCAGGTATCGGTATCGGTATCGGTATCGGTATCGGTATCGGTGCATCCCCAGCAGTAGCTCGTCCTTGTGTTCGTGTATGTAAACTAGTAGACAGTACAAACCACAACACAGTTTCTGAGCTTCACATTAGGACTCGGTGTTGAACAAAGGTGTCATTTTGGTCCATGTGAACAAACACGTGTTAACTGTGAGTGAATGAACCGAACAAAGCAACGTCAGCACGACCAGTGAAGGACACGACTGCACCGAGGTGACAGAGACGAGCGGGACACGGTGGCAGCGCTTTGTGACCGGCCTGAGTGACAAATAAACTGTGTTGACTCGGTGGAAATAACATTGTTTTGCAGCGCACACAGCAATCACAACTTTACCCGTGACCTGAGGAGACCTCGCACTGGAGAGAACATCCAGGGCCGTGGTTTATATGGCACAGATACACCAGCAGCACTTTAGGCTCATTATCTCAAACCAAACCCTTAAAGTTAAAGAGACAAGGATGAGGAAAAGGTCAGGTTGGCCCACAGTGGCTCAGGGCGAACCCAACACCTGATCTACTTCTCTTTCATTGCTTTAAACAGCAAAACCAACATGCTAATTCTTAGGCGCTGTCCACATGAAGTCAAGCTGAGGACCAAACGCAAATCACAGCGTCAAAGTTGTGTCCATAATCTACTGACCTTATAATGAGTTTTACTGAAAAGAAAAAAAATGAAACGTTTACAGGCACATTTGTGTCACTCTTCACGGTTACTTTCACAGAAATACTTGAAAACTCGCCTGTAAGTTCGTGGATTTGATACAAACACAATCATTAGATGCACGATGTGTGTTTACAGTATTCCCAAGGATGGAGAGATTCTGATAAAGCCTGTGTCGCTGGTGTCTGTGGCAGAGTAAAGAAGGGACTGAGTGGCTGCAGTGCAGAGGATGCACCGCCCGCATATCGCACTGCGAGGGCAGAGAGGTCAGCCCACACAGAATACAATAGTGGACCTTGACGTACACAATATCACAGGACCTGCATATATTGATTTTTTTCCCACTATGGCCTTGCATTTATGGAGAGCTGCTCATACAGCGCGTGCATCTCTCACTGCTGTGTTCCTGTAACGCTCCTGCAGCCGAGCCAGGTAGTTTAATGTAAACATCGCAGGAAAACACCAGAGACACGAGCGTATGGCCGAGGCACGAGGCGCTTCATCACAGTCTGCTCCCACAAACAGACAGAGGAGGGAGGAGGGAGGGAGGGAGGGAGGGAGCGATGTCCCGCTGTTGGACCTGGGGGGGCTTTAAAAAATCTAATCAAATCAAACATGTAACACGTATAACCACGTCGTCTTGTTTTATTGCAAACCGACAGGGAAGGAAGACGGAGGACGCAGCCGCTCTCTGATCACACGGAGAGGAAGAGGAACATCCGGAGGTACGTTGTCCTCCATTACATTCACTCAAATAACACCAGTGGCCTGCTGGGTAATCTGGGAGACGGACTGGGAGGCGGCTCCAGCAAATAATCTGGGATACAGGTGATAATAGAGACCGTTATGAGTCCGGTGAAGCAAAATAAATGCCTAAAGTTGGGACAGGAGGATTCTCTGACACAGGATTTGTTTTCATCTACCTGGATCATTGATCGTGTTTATTAAAGGTGCTGGACAAACATATTTATGTGTAACTGAGCATTTTTATGGCCCAGTGGTTGAGTGGAGACCGTGATGCCTTTACTTTAGAACATTTACAACGCTCCAGGATCAACTGTCTCATTGTTTCAGAGGATGAGAGAGTCCCGTCAGCAGGATTGATAGATGGATAAAATCATCAAAGACATTAATGAAATCAGAGAGAAAAAAATATGGGAGAGAATGTCATCAGACAGTGACGACGTGGGTGAAATGAATAACATATTCTATTTAACAACAATCAGGGAGCTGAGCTGAGGTTTTTGAGCGGCATTTGAGACCAAAGACAAGAGGCAGGAAACAAAGAAGGGGCAGATAAGGAGGTATCCGGACAAGACTAAAACAAGCGTGATGGTGGGAAGGATCCCAGTTTGATAGCTTCATCACGAGTTTTCACCATGGAACATAAAGGAAGCTGTGAGACCAACTTCCCCTTGTCTGCGATGGTTTCTGCCCAACAGTCGCAGCAGCTCAAAGGAACAGGCCGCCATTTTTACATAGTGAGATATTACTTACCTGAGCTTAGACGAGTTGAACCTGTCATGTCTTTGTGCGTGCGCTCAGTCACGCAAAACGACCAAAGATGTTGCTAGCATTTGGCCTCTCCCAATGTGTTCCTATGGCTCCAAAGAAGTGTGAAGTTGGGAGCTTCCACGCTCTTCCACGGGCACAAGTACGCACAGGTACGGATCAACTCGTCTAAGCTCAGGTAAGAACATATCTCAGTGTGAACAAAGAGTGGCCTGTTCCTTTAAAGAGAAGGTCCTCAAACTACGGCGATGATTTAATCCGGCTCCCGACTTGTACAGCACAAATCCCTGAGTATGTAAAAAGTAAGTCTCGCCCATTCCTGTGCAGAGTTAGGATGTTTCAACTAAATAACCAGTTTACTCAGTCCAGCCACTAGGGGGCAATTTGAATAAATAAAAAATAATTCCACAGGCGTCCAGCAGAGGGCACTGACATAAGAGATCAGAATATAAACACATTATAGCCACGTGGTAAATGAAGCTTAACCACAGAGTGTGGAGAGAATGAATAATGACGACACTTTGAGACACTCGTGAACAGGCTTGTAAAGCACAAGTGTAAGAAGTTATTACTTTGGTCACATTACATAATGATGTTTTATTTGAAAATTAAAATAAATGGAAACTAAAAGAAAGTGTGAAGACTTGATTACTATTGTTGCAAAACCACTACAGTGAAACAAATACGAGCCTGAATCAAGTGTTGACCTTGTGGATATGGTCTTATAAGTCTTCGCACTTAAAGGGGCTGGAAGCAAGTTCGCCATTTTATACTCACTACTGCCACCTCAGGCCATATGTGTAACTGCACCTTCTATATTAAGCTCGTGCATGACGGCAATTCGGGCCGAAGTGACACCTTTTTGAGTGACCGTACAGGATTTTAGAGGCAGTTGTGGTGAACAGGTCTGAGCTCATTTTACACATTAGGACATGGCTGGAACATGTAGGGGGAGGAAAATACTTAATTTTAACATTTTTAAACTCCTTATAGTCCCTTTAAGTCAGCAAACAAAATGTGTTGCCATGTGGATGTGAACTCTAGGTGAGCGACGCCACAAGCAGGTGCAAAACTGAGTCCCAGCATCACTAGCAAATGTGTAAAGCGACAAAATCTTCACGTTGGCTTGAAAAAAGAAGAAGAAAGTGACTAAGTTTCCTTTTCACTGTGAGAACTGTTGGTTTTCCATCACTGTTATGGTTTGTTCTTATATCAGGCCTGCTTTGTTTGCCTCAAATAGTTACAATAAAGCGATCACACACCTTTGACTCATAGGTTCTCACTTCTGTGCTGCAGGAAAACAAGGCGAGTTGAATCAGAGCGAGCTGACTGACAGTGAACGCAGCGCAGCAGGCCTGGGTGTGGGTCTGTGCTCTGTTTTGTTCCCACAGAAAGAGACGGGGAAAAATCAAATGTAGCAGTGCTGAATGTGTGGAGAGACGGAAGGAAGAGCCTGCGCCAGATGAGAGACACAGGATCAATACGAGTGCGCTCGCTGCAGCTGTAATGAGGTGGGGGAACAGGGAGGATGTGGCAGGAAGGATAATATGTGTAGCGGGTACAATGGAGGACGTGGGGTTTCAGCATGTTCTCCCTGCGAGGTGTAGTAGGATAATGGCATGACGGCGTGAGCTGGAATCATGATACAGCTGAAGATCAGGAGGCGTTTGTATTGACATGCTCGTGTGCTTGATGCAGCCGTCCTTTTCCTCACTGTCTTCTGTCATGGAGCAGCAGGAGCTCTGAGTTTTGTTTTGGGGTGTGTTCAGACCTGCACTGTTTGCTCCACTTTAAACGGATCAGGGTTCGTTTTGAACGCTGCTCCGGATTTTTTATTCAGGTGTGAATTCAACAAATGAATCCTGGTGCGGATCAAAGAACCGAGACCCACTTTTTCAAACAGACTCTGGTCCAGTTCACTTCAGGGGTGAATCTAAACCACTGTTGATCCGAAACATGTGCGGGAACAAGCGCCTTTTTGGGCTTAACAAGCCACCGTAGCAAGGCACCATGGGAAAAGTTATGGTTAGTGCTAGATAGTCTGCTCCGGAGGGACGGTCTGCTGTGATTTTGTATAGATCTATGAGTTGGTTTGTCTAAAAATACAAATAATCCTAATCCTTAAGGTTAACCCCTTAACTCCCACCTGAACCGAGCACAGTTTCTCCAGTTTGGCTTTACCCCAATCCAAAAGCTTCTGGAAAAAAGCTGTGGAAATAGCACTAAAACAATGATGGAAATGTGACAAAAAATTGACGAAAAAATGACAAAAATGTGACAAAAAAAATGACAAAAATGAGTTGAATGCCCAAACAAACAAACTGTTGGAAAAAAAAATGTGATGCCGTGAGGAAAAACATCCTCTGGGTTCAGGCGGGAGTTAAGAGCTTGACCATTTCTCTGGCCCTGACCTTCATTTGTGTCATGATATCTCACGTTTTCACAGCAGACCGTCCCTCCGGAGCAGAACATCTAGCACTAACCAAAAGTCATCCCTTCGCTAATGCTAATGCTAATCCTGGATGGTGCTACAAACAATGAGCCGTGGACAGACCTGGAGCTCCTGGATATTTGGGCAGATGCACAAACACAACTGCGTTCGTGTTTAGCGATAAAATGAAGCCGAGGCTTCGAGCGTCTCCTGAAGAGCCGCGGCGTCAAAGTGGAAAAAACTTCAATGAAAGTACAAGACGCATTAAAGAAGAGGAGGAACAAGACCAACAGTTTGGACATAATGGAAACAAACCGCTCAGCAGACGACCCTTCATCCACACAAACCTCCTCCTCCAGCTGCTCCGGGGAAGCTGAGGTTAAAGGTCAGTGGTTGAGCCTCGCACGTTTCTTTTATCATCATAGTAAGCGTCAAATTTTCATTTTTATTTCATTTGTTGTGGTCGTTGCCGTCCAATGGGAGCCTCGAGCGTCACACACATGTTTACAAGATATAGTTCTCTTGTTAAAAGTCCAGTCTGAAAACGAACTGCACCAAACGGAAAGAAAAAGTCCGCTTCTGATCCGGAACAAACAAGTGGAGCAAAGGACTTTTCTGCTCTGAATCCACCATTAGACATTAGACTTTATTGTAACGAACCGAAAGTTGTTTTTCCCGTGCACATGTTTGACATAGAACACACAAAAACAACGATGGATGGATGGATGGATGGATGGATGGATGGATGGATGGATGGATTAATGGAGGTAGAAGGCTAAGGTGTTCATAAATCGTGGTGAGTCTTGTTCTGTGGAGAGTGAATGGTCCTGTAGTATTTGCTTTGAGGAGTCCTGTCATTTCTACAGTAGTGTTTGGGTTTTTCCTTTGCGAGTTTAGCACAGTTTTTAACAGATTAAAAACTAGACTGACTGTAGTGATTTCGAACCCCAGAAGCAAATGATCCTTTGTTCTTTTGAAATAGAGGATAAACTAGATCTATCCTGCTTTTGTCCAAACTGCAACAGAAAACATGATGATAATGTGGTTTGTTTGTTTAATCATTTATACCTTAAAGGAACAGGCCAACGTTTTTACATGAGATATGTCCTTACCTTAGCTTAGACTCCTGGTATTATCACGCCTTACAATATATGTCCCCTTTTAATCCATGTAGAAAATCCACATTGTTTCAAAGCTATACCTTATAGTGGAACACTTCACGTAACCATATTTAAATAGGGAAAACGTGGAAGAGCTCGGTAGTTTCTATCTTAACTTCGTTTGGAGCTATAGAGGAGGAGAGGCTAAATGCTAACGCCGACACGCGTGAAGACCAGACAGGTACACATGAACTCGTCTAAGCTAAGGTGAGAACGTGTCTGTGGCCTGTTCCTTTAACCCAGGGATCGCCAGCCAGGAGCCTGGGAGCTAACGGTAACTCCTCCCCTTTCCAAGTAGCTCATCAAACACTCATTTTCAGTCAGTTCAGTTTATCCGGTCAAAATGATAACAAAAGATTTACATTCAGTTAAGTTACTTCTTCATAACATAACATACAAAAATGACCGAAAAGGTACAGGCTGAAGCTAATGCTTATTTTGCCTAACCCATAACATAACATCAGGCATTCAAAAGGATTTTATTTTATTATTATTATTAAGTAAGTTGACAGTCTTAAACAAACTAGTAAACAGACTGAAGGTATTTTTCCAGTATAATCCTTTTATATATTCTCTTTCGGTGGAAGACAGAGGGACATGATGTGAGATCCTCTGTTCAGTCACTCCAGAGATCGAACCCTTTAACGGAAACACAAACTCTCACGGTGTTTGTTTGAAATGTTTTCTTTACGAACGTCTCCACTGAGCTCAGACCGGCTCTGTCTGACGGGGAACATGTTTTGTTTGTGACACAAGTTTATTTTTTACTTTGAACATCATTTTTATTGTGCACAAATCTACTGAATCATAGAATTTCAATGTTTGCAGGTTTATGAACAGGGAATGGGCTGGTTGGTTGGTTGGTTGGTTGCTTGTAGGTTGGTTGTAGGTGGGTTGGTTGGTTGGTTGGTTGTAGGTTGAGAATGTGATGAGTCTTATTGCCTTTTTACACTTTCTACATACGCTTGATGAGTCAAAGTTTTGCTGCATTTTCTTTATTTGGTCAAAAAGCACAAGGACAAAACTCAAGTCTTCTCCAAGGTGAGCTTACACGAGTGCTTCTGAAGTATAAAGTCTACACCCTGGCTTTTTAACGCACTACACTATGCAGGGCTTAAATACTTACTACATATTACATAATTCATTGGCATTGATAGATAACATTGATAACCATTCGACTGACAATCGTTCGCCGTTTGTAACTTGCTTTGTACCAAACATTGTAAATGTAACGAGACTGTTGTTGTAGTTGTGCTGCGCTTCTCTTCTGCTAAATTCTGTTAATTACATGAACATTCCCTTAAGTGCTTTGTAAGTGTGGTCCACTTTGAAATGTAACAGGTTCGTCGCTAAGGAGGCAAATCCAAGTATGATGTTGCTAAATGTATCATTGTATCATAATGTGTTAAATTACAGACGGGTACGTTGTGTCCATGTGTGCGCATGCCGTGTTCCAAGGCTCTAGTACCTTGTAATATGTTCTTTTGTACTATTGTTGTGATATACACTTTTATTGTAATGATTTCGGGGGCGTTTATAAGCTTTTGCTTCGGCCCACTCCTTTTGAGCAGAATTTTAACTGCTCAAATGAACAAATAAACTAAACTAAACTAAGTATCAGTAACTCTCTGATAGTAAAAAAAAACAGTTTACACAGACGACCGCCTTCATCTGTTTATTTTGGTATTTGGTAAAAAATCACAAAATGATAATAACTACAATATCCCGTCTCCCAGATCCTCCTGGACCTCCGGCTTCACTGAGTGGCCTCTTCTACATTTGGACGCCTCCGTTGCGTCTCAATAACGCTCAGGGTTCTCTGACACTGTCGTTTTTTCTGGGCGTCTGCGGTGCGTCCTGCTGACCGCACGGAGCTGCTCCCTCGGATCTGATGCGATTGTTTTATTACAGTCTGGAGGGAAAACTCCAATCGCAGAAGCTCAGATAACTGGACTATTAAAGCTAACGAGCTCCGTTTCCTCCTCGTGCTCGTGTCTCTCAGCTGTGGTAGCTTCACACCTGCTAATTTGCAAATGAATCCTTTTGTATTCTGCCGCACATCATCTCTGTCAGAATCCCAGGCGGGGGCGGGGGGTTTCAGGGGTCGCTGATGCTAAACGCCGTCGGTGAGAAACAAGCGAGCCGGAACCGCTGTTTTTCTGTGGTTTTTCTTTTGCGCGTGGATTCAGAAGTTTGCGTGATGAAATGATTGCGAAACTATTTCAACAACAAACTGCGAGACCTCATTAAAGTCAGTCGTCAGCGAATCCCCCGCGAGGCAAAACCGCCGCTCTGTGTCAGCCCAGACGCCGCCGTTACGGAGCCACAGCGAGCGAGTTATTCATGAGGACCAGGGATTAGTTACCGCAATCAAACATTTATCTCCCGTTTTATCTCCCGTGAAAAAAATGAAGCATAAAAGGGGGAAAAAAAGGTGCGCCCGGATGAGTGTTTTATTACGCCGAACGACCGCTCATCCACCTGTCTGCGTTTGAACAGAGAGACGTCGTTTGAGAATGTTGAGAAGATTGGTTGCCGGGATGGAGAATGTAATAATAGTAATAATAATGCATTGGTTTTATACAGCGCTTTTCTGGGGTTGCTGCAGTTGGGCAGGTCTTGGTTCAGCAACACGATGGGCCTCATTCATGAACATCTTCTTAAGAGGGGGTGTTCTGCTTTAAAGAGGGGGTGTTCTGCTTTAAAGAGGGGGTGTTCTGCTTGTTTCAGTCCCACAGCACCAGTCTATATCACACTACAATGATGACAAACCTTCTGTTGGTCTGTAAATGCAGTAAATTAGAATAACTGCCTTGTATAAAATGTCTCTCTCAAAATGGCTGTAGTGAATGTCTTGAAATAGGCCTCTGTCTCTTTAACCTCTTAACTCCCGCCTGAACCGAGAGCATCTTTTTCCTCACGTCATCAGATTTTTTTTCCACCATTTTTTTGTTGGTAGTCAACTCGTTTTTGAAACTTTTTTTGTCATTTTTTTGCAACATTTTTTTCATTTTTTTGTCACATTTTTTTCATTTTTTGTCACATTTTTTGTCACTTTTTTTTCATTTTTTCGTCATTTTTTTAATCAATGTTTTTTCATTTTTTGTCACATTTTTTAAATTTTTTCGTCACATTTTTTTCATTTTTTCGTCACATTTTTTTCATTTTTTTGTCACATTTTTTTAATCAAATTTTTGTCACATTTTTGCCACTTTTTCATCAGTTTTTCTTCACTTTTTTGTGACATTTCCATCATTGTTTGTCTCAGTTTTGTTTGTCTCAGCTTTTTTCGAGAAGCTTTTGGATTGGGGTAAAGCCAAACTGGAGAGAATGTGCTCGGTTCAGGTGGGAGTTAAGGGGTTAAATGTCTCTCTCAAAATGGCTGTAGTGAATGTCTTGAAATCGGCCTCTGTCTCTTTAAGAACCTCTGAGCCTTTAGACACGCCCCCTCCACACGCTGTCTGTGGCATCAGTGGGGAGGGGGTTCTGCTGAGGAGCAGTGGTTGGTTACTCGGCTGGTGACCAAAGCTCGGAGGCGTCTCCAGGAGGTGGGGGCGTTCCTAGGAGGACTCAGGCAAACCTATCCCTAAAATGGCCGCCATCAGAGTTTTTACAGATTACTCAGAAATACGTGAATGTGCCAAGGCAACACTTCAGCCATGTTTTTAATGAGGGAGTGACAGAATAACACGATGGAAAGCTGGAAAAAGTCCATTTTGCAGAATACCCCCCTTTAAAACGAAGGCAGTGTCAGGAAACTGTGCCGGATTTCTCAAGCGCGTGTGAGCTCTGAGTTTGGTGAATCCCGACTTGGAAGCGTGTGAGGACTTATTCGCGTTTGCCTCCGCCTATGATTCTCCATATCAGGACAAAAAAGTGCAGCACGCAAAAGGCAGCCGGAGGAGGAAATGAATGACCAAACACGAATCCAAAACTAATAACCAACAAAAACCCAGAATAAGATACTCAGCCATCGGTGCCACGCGCTCAAGGACTGAATTAACTCTTGCAAACTCTCTTGCCGCGGGTCAGTCCTTTAAACAGATGCGACGGCGTGTCGACACTTAGCCTGCTTAGCTCACTGAGCAGAGCGCCCGCCCCAGGAACACGAGGCCGCAGGATCGTGACACACGTTAACTAGGGCTGTGCAATTAATCGAAATTCGATTACGATTTCGATTACAACAGTAAACGATTACAAAATTAGCATAATCGCAAAAAATCTTTTTTTTGTCATTTTTTGATGGATTTTTGTCAATTTTTTTGCTGGATTTTTGTCACTTTTTTGATGGATTTTTGTCATTTTTTTGATGGATTTTTGTCATTTTTTTGATGGATTTTTGTCACTTTTTGATGGATTTTTGTCTTTTTTTTGATGGATTTTTGTCATTTTTTTGATGGATTTTTGTCACTTTTTGATGGATTTTTGTCTTTTTTTTGATGGATTTTTGTCACTTTTTTGATGGATTTTTGTCATTTTTTTGATGGATTTTTGTCTTTTTTTTGATGGATTTTTGTCTTTTTTTTGATGGATTTTTGTCATTTTTTTGATGGATTTTTGTCATTTTTTTTGATGGATTTTTGTCACTTTTTTTTGATGGATTTTTGTCATTTTTTTTTGATGATTTTTGTCATTTTTTTAATGGATTTTTGTCTTTTTTTTTATGGATTTTTGTCACTTTTTTAATGTATTTTTGTCACTTTTTTGATGGATTTTTGTCATTTTATTGATGGATTTTTGTCTTTTTTTGATGGTTTTTTGTCTTTTTTTTTGATGGATTTTTGTCTTTTTTTGATGGATTTTTGTCACTTTTTTGATGGATTTTTGTCTTTTTTTGATGGATTTTTGTCACTTTTTTGATGGATTTTTGTCTTTTTTTTGATGGATTTTTGTCATTTTTCTGCTTGATTTTTGTCTTTTTTTTTTATGGATTTTTGTCACTTTTTTGAAGGATTTTTGTCACTTTTTTGATGGATTTTTGTCACTTTTTTGCTGGATTTTTTTAAAGGCAACAAATAATCGTTTGAATAATCGTGATTTCAATTATGAAAAAAAATAATCGTGATTATTACTTTTTCAATAATCGAGCAGCCCTAACGTTAACCTTTATCAAAAAACATTTATACAGCGAATTTAATGCTATTTTATTTGTGAACGGCGGCATTATTATTTCTTTGTTTTTTACCTTTTTGACACAAAAATCCAATTTGCATAATAATTTGGAACGCAGATCTTTTGACATTGCAGAAGCTAACTGAAGCACAGCTAATACATGGTGCAAAGTAATGAAACATTAGAGCATGTGACTTTATTTTTTGGTCAGTGTATTTGCCTCCTGGCTCTGACAATTCACTTAATGTCTCTCCTTAATCACCTTCTTTCATGCTCTCGCCTTCTAACTGTCCCGTCAAATAAAGCCTGCAGGCCACAAAGAAGGCTCCAAATGACACCCAAAGAAAATTAAATCCTGTCTTGTTTGTAGCATCGATAAACGTGCAGTCTCCTCACACACACATGTGGAGGCGGCGCTGAAGGCGGCACGTCCTCGCCTTCGCTCTGACGTCACCACAAAGCTATTACACAGGCTTAATTATAGAATCAATACCCGGGACGCCCCCTTTGTCCCGCTCCACTGTTCCTTTACGGCTCCTGATGGCCCGGCGGCTCGCGGGTGCGTCCTTGCCGGGGTCTGCTGCAGTGATGACGGGGGCGTGGGTGTGTTGCTCCTCCCTGTAGCGTTTAGAACTCTCGCTCGGACGCCCGTGTGATAAACGCCGACGGCGCCTGATCGCACCGACGCTCTGACATCAGCGGGATTTACGGGGGGGAAAGCCGGAGCGAGTGACCGGAAATGGAGCTATTATCGAATGCAATCAGATCCAGAGTGAAGCACACTGGGACTATTACCCCAGAGGCGGGGGGGGCTCCTAAACTGGTGTCCGGAGATTGATGACGTCTGTGATGAACGAGCAAAGGCTTACAGGATTTATTAATACTGCTAACGAGTTGCTGACAGAGTAATACAGAATCATTGGTGACAGAGGTTGTAAAGTCCAGTCCCCTGAAGTGCAGAGCTTTGTTGTGATTTTGGTCAGTGGAGTTTGGGGGTCGTGTGGGACGAAGACAAGACAAGGCGAGTATTAAACGCCAGTGAATTGGACAAAAAAAAAACTATATTTCAACACAAACAATGACAATGATTGTTGTCTCCTCTGACTGGGACAAGGAAATGTGTCTTTGAGTTCGATGATATAGACTCATAGAGACATGTGACAAGCCTTTGTTATAGTTTTGATGATTAAGGCTTACAGTCATTTTCAAAACATTCTAATTTTATGAGATTTATAATTTGGGATTTTTCCAAGCTGAGCCATAATAATCAAAATTCTAACAAATAGAGGCTGTACATATGTCACTTTGCATGTACTGAGTCTATCATGTATTAGTTTCACAGTTTAAGTTGAATAACAGAAGTAAATGACTTTCACCTGAATAACCCTCCACAATACATCGCCCGTGTGTTTGTTTACTTGTTTCTGATTCATATTTTATGTGTGTCAGAGTTAAACCATGCCATGGCACACGTCTCAACTAAACCAAATCAAAAGCAAGAAGCTACAGAACGACTGCCCTTTATTCATTTGTTGGTTTTCTCAACATTCACCAGAAACAACGTTACAGTTCACAACGGTCCTTCGAGCCGGACTGGGAAAACTATAAGTGGATAAAAGCTCATCTGCCACCTCTGCAATTTATTTATCGGTTTATTTAGTCGGGACAGTCGTGTTAATGAACATACATGGGTCTCATGCATGTAAACACGCCACACCGGATTGTAGCCATTCCTGTCAGGGCAAAAGTAAACTTTTTTGACTGTATATAGTATTAGTGTCTATATTATTATATAGTTGTATATATATTCTAAGTGTAAAGGGTAATGGCTTGTTCCGAGTTGCCTAAAACTGCAATTTTACCGAATAAAACTACATCGTCCCCCATGCACACTCTCACACACACTCTCCCAGGCCTATTGTACATGTTTTTAGTAGTAAGGGGAACCGGAGAACCCGGCAGTGTTGGGAAAGTTCATTTTCTACATGAACTAGTTCAAAGTTCAGTTCATACATTTCAAAATGAACTAGTTCGTTCATAGTTCATAATTGTATATAATTAATAGTTCGTTCATAGTTCCAAAAATGAACTAGTTCATAGTTCTTTTTTTTTTTTTTGCTGCGAGCTGTTATTCAGGCATGAAAACGGATCCCTTGGTAGAGCTGGAGAAAGTTGACTTCAGCCATGAGTTAAAAAATATTATCCTCTCTTAGTGTCATGTCAGCCTGTCACTGTTTTATGAGTGGATTTTGGAAATCTTTGCTAATCATATTTTATTATTATTATTATTTTAAGTTTAATTGGTAAATTCTTGGTGGAAAATGAAGCTACAAATATTCAATTGCATTTGTGTTAATTTGGTAAATTAATCATGTGAATAAGTGGCACCGCGGAGCAGAGAGGAGTTTGGAGCGACAGACGTTACACGAGGGAAACTCGCTTCGTAACCTCACTCTGTGGCTGCTGCGGCACCGTGCGGACCCGCTGGTTACCGGTGTGCCAGGGCCTGTGCCAGGGCCATGAACAGCAGAGTTCAGCGCCACAGACCTGGACACAGTCGGGGCACGGGGGCGGAGCGGAGCGAGCGCGAGCTACACCGTGGACCCGCCAGAGTTTAGAACCGCTTGTAAACTCTGACGGCGCTGCGGGGTTTTATATTCACAGATATAAGAAATCTGGCACCATAATGAAGGAACGTAAGAAGAACGGGAATGCCGTTCACAGGCACCAGAATGAACGCGTTCACGGTTTCGTTCATCAGGCAGTAACACTGTGCGTTCAGTTCACGTTCGCCCAAAATATGAACGCGTTCATGAACTTTCGTTCAATGAACGCGTTCAGGTACATCACTGGAACCCGGAGTAAACCTACGCAGACACGGGGAGAACATGCAAACTCAGGGGGCTGTTAGTGCGTTATTTGCCCATTCATTATACAAATAACAATGAGTCTTAAGTGGGGTGGGGGGGGACATGGGACGGCCAGTTAAATGCCAGGATGTCAAGAATTAAAAAAGATTGTTAAAACCCTTAACTAAAAGACAGCATCAGTAAATGACAGTCAAAGAGCAGTAAACCATGTAAATACATATTGTTCAACCAGATTTTAGTTGTTTGTGTGTTTGTTTTAACTGAGAATAGCATTTTTTTTAATATAGTGGGGGTCCCAGATTGTTCACTTGGTAATTTCGGGGATCTTTTTTTTTATTTATTCATTTGAGCAGAACAAGTATGTCAACATTTTACAGAAAGAAAAAATACAAAACAAGACTTTGTGCTCAAAAGGAGAAGGAAGAAGTTCAAAGTTCTTATAGTAAACCTGCCCCTTATCTCTCATTCAGTCATCTTCACATAAACTTTCCACTAAACTCATGCAGGAAACCGATGCATGAGTCTGGGCTTACATGTTTATATAAATCGATTATGATCGTACAAAATGTCAAAGAATTTCATCATTTACAGTTACCAACAAATGAAATTAAAGGATTTATCATTTACAGTCGTAAATAAATAAATACACCATAAGAGTTATACTAAGGCACATCTCTCTTTTGTTCTGATCACACAAATATATATAATATCGCTCAGCCCTGCTGTACCAACTATAGAGTTCGGGAATGTCCACAGTTACCATGGAGATCCGCCATCTTTGCAGCTGTTAGCACACATTTCCATAGACTAACATTAGCTAAAAACAGTGGAACGACTCCGTTAGCTGCTGAGATACTGCTGGTAAACACATCTAACTCACTGTGGTGTCCAAGTGTTTTAATGTGAACAATAACTCCAGTGTTTTAAATCTCTATTAGTTTACAATGGCCGCTAATCCCATAATGCTTAGCGATATGACGTCACATTCCCGAACTCTATACCCAAATGTACAAGCTCCGTATAACCGTGTAGAAACAGAAACTATCTGTCCATAGTCACTCACTTCAGATTGACCGGGAAAGGGAAAGAAAAAAGACCTGTAAACATCCTTGAAGTTTACACACATATATGTATACATATATACATACGTATATGTAATCCATGAACATACTGGAAGTATGTGTCATGTAAACTTGAACTAACAAGCTGGCCTCACTTTGAGTTCACACAAAATCATTTCCAAACGCACAAAAACATACTGTAGTCGATGCAAAATAAAGCTTTAGGGTCTGAACTTTCTTTATATTTTGATATTCATATCCAGGCAAATACACACAAAAACGCAAGTGTGTGCCTGTCTAAGAATGTGAGAGTAATCCTGACCCCAAAAGTTTGGAACCCCTGATAGAAGGAGAAGTTTAAGCAGCCTTTGAGGAGAATTATTTGGAAAGGGATGGAGAGCGGACCTGAATTACAGCCCGGAGACTCAATTTCTGACTTTTATTCGGTAAAATTGGAGTTTTAGGCAACTCGGAACAAGCCATTACCCTTTACCCTCAGAATCAGCCTATACACAGTCATGTCTGCTGCTTTTGCCCTGACAGGAATTGCTCTGCCCAGTGTTTCCCTCCCCCTCTCTGCTCCAAATGGCTCCTGACCAAAGCCTTGTTTATCTGTCCAGCCTCTCCCCGGACTCCGCTGTATTTACGCCGCTTGTAAAACTGGAGGACGATGCAGTGTTTCTCCCAACTCTCCGGGGAACTTATATGACCCTCCGTTAATGTGGGTGTAACCGTTTCATGTAATCTCATTAATTTCACTTGTCTGAGCGGGGCTTTAATGTGGATGTCGATAGGAGGCTGAGACCGAGTTGTTTCCGCCTTGAAGTGATATCTTCACTGCCCAAGATGGAGGAGCAGGGGGGGCGGGAAACACATACATGCACTTTTTATCTCAGATCATCCCATGCTTTTTCAACAGAGACCCAAAATAATAATCATGATCATTAGGTTATTTTACTAATGTATGTAAAATAAAACCCAACAGATGCTTTGCTTCATGGTGTTTTACTGGTGAAAAGTAAACTCGTGTGAGGTCAGCCCCCCCATAGTGTCCGATGTGCTTCAAAATGGTGTCATTCGTTTGTGCTTCGTTTGTGCCACTTCGTTTTTGAGGTATTGATCATTGATTGGTAATTGGCTCGGGTCTTGGTCCTGGTCTGATCTTTGTTCAGGTCTAGGTCGGGTCTTGGTTTAGTCTTGGTCTGGTCTGGTCTGGCTCAAATGAATGACACCATTTTGAAGCAAAGCAGACACTATGGGGGGGCTAACTTCACACAAGTCAGATACTTGTATAGTTCAGCTAAAAACAATTGCTTGTCTTTTACCCATAAATGTTACATAAACGCTGGGATTAAAGCGACATCAGTGTTCTGAGTGGGAGGTTCTTTTGTAGCACAGACCAGTGGGATCATTAGACGTGTTTTATGTGCCCACTGTTGGGTCTTGGTCTAGTCTTTGTCTGGTCTTGGTCTAGTCTTGGTCTAGTCTCAGTTCAGGTCTTGGTCTGGACCCTGGAAAGCTGGACCCGACATGAAAACCAATGATTGACTGCGGAAGAATTCCACAGTCAATCAATACCTCAAAAACAAAGTGGCACAAACGCTCATGTTATGTGCACAAACGAAGCACAAACGAAGCACAAACGAAGCACAAACGAAGCACAAACGAATGACACCATTTTGAAGCAAATCGGACACTATGGGGGGGCTAACTTCAAGTGAAAAGTACCTAAAAAAACACATTCATCGTATCACGCCCTGCTACTCTTAGGTGAAGGGAAGTAATACAAAAACACAGATGTTTATGGGTGAAATAAAAGTGGACAATATTCAAGTAAGTAACAAATAACAACGAAAGAAGGCTCAGAGTAAAAAGTAAATAAACCAGAAATAAATGTCCAAATACAAATCCACAAAACTAGAGTCACACAGACAGAACGAACGAGAGACACGTCCGAGTCAGAGGCGAGCTGGGGACCGATGCTGCTCTGCTTTGTGACAACGACACTCGGGGCCGTCCTGCTGTAGTACCTCCATCTCACCGCTAGTCCCCCATTGGAATGCATTGGCTTTAGACATGTTAAAAACAACTTTAAAGCCTGGTTTCTAATTTCCTTAAAGGGGGGGTATTATGCAAACTGGACTTTTTCAAGCTTTCCATCATGTTATTCTGTCACTCCCTCATTAAAAACATGGCTGAAGTGTTGCCTTGGCACATTCACGTATTTCTGAGTAATCTGTAAAAACTCTGATGGCGGCCATTTTAGGGATAGGTTTGCCTGAGTCCTCCTAGGAACGCCCCCACCTCCTGGAGACGCCTCCGAGCTTTGGTCACCAGCCGAGTAACCAACCACTGCTCCTCAGCAGAACCCCCTCCCCACTGATGCCACAGACAGCGTGTGGAGGGGGCGTGTCTAAAGGCTCAGAGGTTCTTAAAGAGACAGAGGCCTATTTCAAGACATTCACTACAGCCATTTTGAGAGAGACATTTTATACAAGGCAGTTATTCTAATTTACTGCATTTACAGACCAACAGAAGGTTTGTCATCATTGTAGTGTGATATAGACTGGTGCTGTGGGACTGACAAAAGCAGAACACCCCCTCTTTAAAGCAGAACACCCCCTCTTTAAAGCAGAACACCCCCTCTTTAAAGCAGAACACCCCCTCTTTAAAGCAGAACACCCCCTCTTTAAAGCAGAACACCCCCTCTTTAAAGCAGAACACCCCCTCTTTAAAGCAGAACACCCCCTCTTTAAAGCAGAACACCCCCTCTTTAAAGCAGAACACCCCCTCTTTAAAGCAGAACACCCCCTCTTTAAAGCAGAACACCCCCTCTTTAAAGCTTTCTACAGCTCGATGTTCCTCCTGCGATAACGCTGGGTTAGTTACAATTAAAGAAACGAGGTTGGTTTTCGTTTAAAAAAAAAGTAGAAATCTCGTTCTAATGAAGGCCTGACTGTTAGCATTGGAGCTGCGCGAACTACACGTCACGCAACGGCCGAGTTTACAGTGAAGATCCCGCCCTTTTGCCCTTTTAAGGAGCTTTGTCAGAGCTGAGGAGGAGGAGTCATGATTTCCCCTTTGAACAGAGTCATTGTGAGGAGGAGTCGTCTATTATTTTCCTCGGTCTGTGGTGGAAGCAGGCGATGGGGCGGTCCGGCAGGCACAGCACCAATCAGCGAGTCCAAGATGGAGGACAAATCAGATCCAGAGAGGGAAGCCAGTCCACCAATCAGGCGCGAGAACTCCAGCAGCAGCATTTCCATACAGATTATAACACGTGAGGGGAATGAAGACACAGATGTGCTGCACTGGTGCACAGAAAGCCAGTCAGATAAAGCTCTTACAGAGGGACAGTTCAAGAAAGTGCAACAAACTAAGTTATTTTGGAGAAAATGCTCCGTGGGAAATAGAAATCTGGTGCACTGAGCAATTATATAAAGGAAAAATAGCCAGAAACTTAACTGGTGAACGATACTGTGTGTCCTAGTTGAGGTGCTGATGACAGGAAAGGTTTTAAGTTCAATCCATGGACGCCTGTTAGCTTATCATAGCTTATCACTGAGTACGGGGAGTGAAGGAAAAATGCAATGTACAATGTTTTTTTCAATTCTGAGATGAAAAAAAACAAAAAACTTGAAAACGTAATTACAATCCTTTATTGTTATCATAGTTTTCAGGAATGTGATTGGATTTAATTTGCGGTTTCATTTTTGCCTTTCCTTCTACAAACGCAGACTAATCAGAAGTGTCTTTATTCTTCGTCTCAGCCTGAGCCCAGGAGACAAACTGAAACCAGGGTGAAGTCGGCTGTTTCGTAACACCGAGCGTCACCGAATCCCGCTCCCTTGTTGAAAGTGAATTTAAAATGTTGAAATACAAAGTGGAGGCTGGTGCGTCTCACATCTGAAGTTTGAGGGCATTATACAAATGTCTCAGCTCTTAAAATAAAAAGAAACACCCTCTGTGAAGTGAGATCAGAGCCGTCGCTGTGAGAAAACTCGGTGAATGTTCGGGACTGAAGACTGAAGGTTCTGAGTGGGAGAAACGTTGTATTTATTTAACTGTATTCGAGTGACACGACGATGAATAATAAAATGACTTAAGGTCAAGAAAAAGGCGGGGCTACGGCAGATCTAACACCAGCTGGATCGAAGGTGAAACTTTCTCAACTCAGACACTTTTGAAAGAAACTATGGCTGCACCTTCAAGGGGCTCGATGCAAGTTAGCCATTTTATATTCACTTCTGCCACCTCAGGTCATACGTGTAACTGCATGACGGCACTTCAGACCCGAAGAGACACCTTTCTGAGTGACAGGGCAGGATTTTAGAGGCAGTTGTGGTGAACAGGTTCTACACATGAGGACAGAGGGGCCGACGAGTCAGAAACCAAGAGCCGAAATGTTCAACCTTGATCCTGTGAAGAGCCACAAAGGCACCGACCATTAGCGAGACCCCGAGGCGGTGGTTTATTGTGATTAAATAGAATGTGACTGTTATATTTAATCACAATAAACTATAACTTTATGCCTTTTGCTTTTTTTTGTTCAATAATTGTGTTAGATTTAATGGTTTTACTCCTCACCAAGATTGAAATACATGTATATTAACTGACATTGTGTGCTGTTCTGCTCTGACTGAGACAGAATTAGATTTTTACATTGTATAAACTTTTTAAACTCTGTATAGTTTATACCCTTTAATAAAATAGCTGCTTCCTCCTCCATCACAATCATGAGGGACCTTTGCACTTAAGAACAGGAGCTTCAGCGGCTCCTTCTGCCCGGACAGTTTAAACCTTCTTAAAGGAACAGGCCAGCGTTTTTCCACACTGAGATATGTTCTTACCTGAGCTGTGACGAGTTCTTTAGGACCTGTCTGATCTTCAGTCACGTAAACACAGCGCAGACGGCGTTAGCATTTAGCCTCTCCCTCTCTCCTCTATAGCTCCAAAACAGGTCAAGATAGAAGCTACCAAGCTCTTCCACGTTTTCCCTATTTAAATATGGTTACGTGAAGTGTTCCACTACAAAGTATAATTACACACAATTAAACAATGTGGATTTTCTAAGCGGATAAAAGGGGGACTATATTGTAAGGCGTAATAATACCAGGAGTAGTTCAGCGTCCGCACAGTAAAGTGAATTTATTAATGCACAGATGTGGAAGTACTCCTGGTATTATTACGCCTCACGATATAGTTCCTCTTTTTAGAAGAGAGAGAAGGGGAAGCGGTGCAGGAGGTACGAGACTGCGAGCACACGGATCGCGGAGCAGTTTCAAAAACGTAAGCTACGATGCAAACGGCTAATTATTGTTTCTTAATTACGTTAAAATTGAGAAAATGCAGATAATAAGCTCTGGTTTCCGTTTGTATCAGTGTGATTTGAGCCTTGATATCGAGGAGCAGATGACGCTCTGAATGAGTCGTCCTCGTCTGAGACTTTACGCACCAGTTTTAACACATTTCTGTTTTAGTTCAGATCCATTTATCCTCCAATCTCACATACATAACATGCAGCCTGTATAAAGGCTATAGACACAGACGCATCTCGTCATAGAAGGGGGCGTGGCTTCGCCGAGGGGGAAAATAGAATCTTTCGAGAAACACAATTTTTCCCTCTTTTTAGCCATTTTCCGATGGAATATCAACTTATTCATCACATAAATAAAGTCAAGTGCAAATCGGGCCCATATGGATATTTTCTCACAGCAGATTGTTCAGTAGAAGTGAAAAAACAGCAGTTGTAGCAAGCCGTTAGCATTAGCCTGATGCAAACATGTAGCATCAAGTTAGCATTTTCTGTTATTCATGTATTTATGGGCTGTTGAACCACTTTGCTCCTCCCCATGTCTTTGTATCTTTATTTAGTAGAAACTATTTTCATATATCAGCATTTGTTACAGTGTTTTTTGAATAATTAGAGAAAATATACAATTGTTTTCCCCCTTAACTGTTTTCGAAAATGACCATGTATGGGCGATTCCAGAGATGCCGTCTGTATCTATGTAAATGTCTTTTAATGATCATCCACCGCGATGATTCACTGTAAACAACTGCCGATTGAGGGGACATCGGCCAACCCTAGTTCAGAAGAAAAAGAACAAAACCAGTCACTGCATCATCGTCAGAATGGTCAAAAGTGTTAAGATCCGTGGTTGACTTGTGAAAAATCCTCAAGAACAGATCACGAATGAAGAACTTTAGTCTTGGACAGATATTAGGTGCTTTGATCCTTTTTAAAAGTCATCTGTGATTGTATTATGATGTTTCAACGTTGCTAATTTTTTTAAAAAGGGGACATGATTTGCCAAATTGAGCACATCCATCATGCTTTGTCCTTTTATTCCTATTCTGTATTGATTTATTTGCCGTCCCAGTGATCAGGCAGCGAACGCAGGACGTCTGGAGGAATATGCAGATGCCTCCCCGGCTCGATCAGCTGCAGTGGAGTCTGTGCTGAGCAAAAAGAGTCACAGACGCCGTTTCGCCGCCAAAAAATGGGAAGGAGATCGGCCTCAGTCACTTATCATCCGTCTCAATTGTGTTAAATTCGAGTCGTGCCTATGGCTGGATAAACACACACACACAGAGCCGGTCAGGTTCGCCAGCAAATCAGCCACACAACATAAACTTGGCTGTTCTTTTAAGTCCTAAATTGCCAATAGTGTCGAGTTTTTCCAAAGTTTTGTCCCATCCATCTTCCCCTTAACTTTAGTGCTGCTCAGATGTGTTATCAGCTCGCAGGAATCCCCGAGTTATCGCAGAAACATATTACTTTTATCGAACTGACACCTCGTCTTCAACGCACAATCTATCCTTCCGTGCTGGTCGGCTCCTGAGGACAGACGCCGCCCTCGGTCAGAACCGGCGCCTGTGATAAAAAGCTATGGTGCTGTTGGTGACTTTGTGTTGTAGTTTTTGGGGATTGTCTGACAAGACCCTGCAAACTTCCTCCAGCAGTGACGGGTTTATTGAGCCACACACTGCTGTGATTATGGGTCTCTTCCTTTAGTGGGGGTGGGAGACTATGACATGATGTATAAGACCTGGATCGGAGACCGGAAGCGGCGCTAGCACTGATGCACACGCTACTGAAGCAACAACAGAATGGCCTGAGGAGTTCTGTAAGCGGCAATGTGGACACATGTGATGCATTGGTTTTATATAGCGCTTTTCTGGACACTCAAAGACGCTTTACATTGCACTATTCGTTCACTCCATACTCGGTGGTGGTAAGCTACTATTGTAGCCACAGCTGCCCTGGGGTAGACTGACGGAAGCGAGGCAACCAGTCTGCGCCATCGGCCCCTCCGACCACCACCACTCACTCACACACTACATTCGCTAGGCTTCCTGGTGTTCCCAAACGGTCTCCCATCCAAGTCCTGCCAGGCCCTTCCCTGCTTAGCTTCCAAGGTCTGACGGGATTGGGCATAGCAAAGGCGGTATGACCACATGTGGACTAATGCTGCCTTCTGGTGGAGGTAACGGAATCATATTAGAGGAAAGAATCCGCTAAAAGACGAACTATAAAGGTAAGCAACATGCTAAAGTTATGCTAACACCCGCTAAAGTTGTGCTAACAGCGGCTAAATGCTACCATGGGCAATCTCACCTGTTTCAAAGATGGTATGATGTTGTGAAATATAAACTCTGTATGACCTGCATGTTAATAGTGAGGGTGGTCCTCTCTCTGGTTAGCCAATCAGAAGCCAGAGATGAGCAGACGCCGCCCTCGGTTAGAACTGGCGCCTGTGATAAAAAGCTATGGTGCTGTTGGTGACTTTGTGTTGTAGTTTGGGGGATTGTCTGACAAGACCCTGCAAACTTCCTCCAGCAGTGACGGGTTTATTGAGCCACACACTGTTTTGATTATGGGTCTCATCCTTTAGTGGGGGTGGGAGACACAAGACACTACTTTCTCAGAGCTTTTTTATCTAAACTTATTTATTGTTACAAACGTTTATTTTATGAAACAGAACGACTGTTTTGTCACGTTTACAGGCGTTACTGTCATCACAAAAAAAGGAAGAAAAAAAAGTCATTCCAGCGTGAGCTCAGAGACGTGAGGTCAGAGCCCGGTGTTCGAACACCAGCAGATTGAGCGACGACATCCGATAAAAGTTTGATAAACTCCGGGAATAAAGTATTTCTGTGATAAAAAACGAACTCAGAGACAGTGGAATATTTATGATAAATACGAGTCAGATACGCTTTTACTTCACATGGATTTTACATGAATGACTTGGTAAAGGTTAGCAGCTAACGTTAGCATCTTTTCACTGTAACCGTTTGGTCAAAATCAGCGCAGTAATCTTCACTTTACTGCGCGGATGCCAAATTACTCCACATTGTTTAATTGTGTGTAATTATACTTTGTAGTGGAACACTTCACGTAACCATATTTAAATAGGGAAAACGTGGAAGAGCTTGGTAGCTTCTATCTTGACCTGTTTTGGAGCTATAGAGGAGAGAGGGAGAGGCTAAATGCTAACGCCGTCTGCGCTGTGTTTACGTGACTGAAGATCAGACAGGTCCTAAAGAACTCGTCACAGCTCAGGTAAGAACATATCTCAGTGTGGAAAATGGTGGCCTGTTCCTTTAAGGAAGGTTGAATAAAGTCCTGTCTCTCAAACGCGCTTCTCTCCGTGACTTTATCGTTAGGTAAGAAAAAAGAACAGGCGTGTCCAGAGTAGGTTAGAAAGAGCTCCTTCTCCACAACTTGAGTGCAAACATGACGTCTGTTCAGACACTCAGGGGGTGCGTTTGTTTTGTCCGCAGGGGCAGCGCAGACACTTCCTTTTTTCTTTTCTTTCTTACAACAGAAATAATGAAAAAGCTGTTTGGAGTTCCTATGAGAGCACTTATTTTCCCCAGAACAGATTAATGCTCCAGATGCACCAAGAATATCCTCGCTCAAGATCTAGAGTTGGCCATAGCTGGGGCAAAAGCAGAGGTCAAACTAACACACACACACGCTAATACACACGCTAACACACACAAGCTAACACACACAAGCTAACACACAAGCTAACACACACGCTAATACACACGCTAACACACAAGCTAACACACACGCTAACACACACAAGCTAACACACAAGCTAACACACACGCTAACACACAAGCTAACACACAAGCTAACACACACGCTAACACACAAGCTAACACACACAAGCTAACACACAAGCTAACACACACGCTAATACACACGCTAACACACAAGCTAACACACACGCTAACACACAAGCTAACACACACGCTAATACACACGCTAACACACAAGCTAACACACACGCTAACACACAAGCTAACACACAAGCTAACACACACGCTAACACACAAGCTAACACACACGCTAACACACACACGCTAACACACACGCTAACACACAAGCTAACACACAAGCTAACACACACGCTAACACACAAGCTAACACACACGCTAACACACACAAGCTAACACACAAGCTAACACACAAGCTAACACACAAGCTAACACACACGCTAACACACAAGCTAACACACACAAGCTAACACACACAAGCTAACACACAAGCTAACACACACGCTAACACACACAAGCTAACACACAAGCTAACACACACGCTAACACACAAGCTAACACACAAGCTAACACACGAGCTAACACACAAGCTAACACACACGCTAACACACACAAGCTAACACACACGCTAACACACACAAGCTAACACACAAGCTAACACACACGCTAACACACACAAGCTAACACACAAGCTAACACACAAGCTAACACACAAGCTAACACACACGCTAACGCACACGCTAACACACACAAGCTAACACACACGCTAACACACACAAGCTAACACACAAGCTAACACACAAGCTAACACACAAGCTAACACACAAGCTAACACACACGCTAACACACAAGCTAACACACAAGCTAACACACACGCTAAAACACACAAGCTAACACACAAGCTAACACACAAGCTAACACACAAGCTAACACACACGCTAACACACAAGCTAACGCACAAACTAACACACACGCTAACACACAAGCTAACACACAAGCTAACACACACGCTAACACACAAGCTAACGCACAAACTAACACACACGCTAACACACACGCTAACACACACAAGCTAACACACAAGCTAACACACACGCTAACACACACGCTAACGCACAAGCTAACACACGCTAACACACAAGCTAACACACAAGCTAACACACAAGCTAACACACAAGCTAACACACAAGCTAACACACAAGCTAACACACACGCTAATACACACGCTAACACACAAGCTAACACACAAGCTAACACACACGCTAACACACAAGCTAACACACACGCTAACACACAAGCTAACACACACGCTAACACACAAGCTAACACACAAGCTAACACACGAGCTAACACACAAGCTAACACACACGCTAACACACACAAGCTAACACACACGCTAACACACACAAGCTAACACACAAGCTAACACACACGCTAACACACACAAGCTAACACACAAGCTAACACACAAGCTAACACACACGCTAACGCACACGCTAACACACACAAGCTAACACACACGCTAACACACACAAGCTAACACACAAGCTAACACACAAGCTAACACACAAGCTAACACACAAGCTAACACACACGCTAACACACAAGCTAACACACACGCTAACACACAAGCTAACACACACGCTAAAACACACAAGCTAACACACAAGCTAACACACAAGCTAACACACAAGCTAACACACACGCTAACACACAAGCTAACGCACAAACTAACACACACGCTAACACACAAGCTAACACACAAGCTAACACACACGCTAACACACAAGCTAACACACACGCTAACACACACGCTAACACACACAAGCTAACACACAAGCTAACACACAAGCTAACACACACGCTAACACACAAGCTAACACACACGCTAACACACACAAGCTAACACACACGCTAACACACACAGGCTAACACACAAGCTAACACACAAGCTAACACACACGCTAACACACAAGCTAACACACACACGCTAACAATCTGATCTAGAGTTGGCCATAGCTGGGTCAAAAGCAGAGGTCAAACTGCCTTACGGGTGTAATTTAGTCGACCTTAACCTTAATTTGCCGAAGGTGCCGGTGTTAGTTGAGTTCACGGGACCTCTCACTCACAGGCCGGTGTTAGCTGAGTTCACGGGACCTCTCACTCACAGGCCGGTGTTAGTTGAGTTCACGGGACCTCTCACTCACAGGCCGGTGTTAGTTGAGTTCACGGGACCTCTCACTCACAGGCCGGTGTTAGCTGAGTTCACGGGACCTCTCATTCACAGGCCGGTGTTAGTTGAGTTCACGGGACCTCTCACTCACAGGCCGGTGTTAGTTGAGTTCACGGGACCTCTCATTCACAGGCCGGTGTTAGCTGAGTTCACGGGACCTCTCACTCACAGGCCGGTGTTAGTTGAGTTCACGGGACCTCTCATTCACAGGCCGGTGTTAGCTGAGTTCACGGGACCTCTCACTCACAGGCCGGTGTTAGCTGAGTTCACGGGACCTCTCACTCACAGGCCGGTGTTAGCTGAGTTCACGGGACCTCTCACTCACAGGCCGGTGTTAGCTGAGTTCACGGGACCTCTCATTCACAGGCCGGTGTTAGCTGAGTTCACGGGACCTCTCATTCACAGGCCGGTGTTAGCTGAGTTCATGGGACCTCTCATTCACAGGCCGGTGTTAGCTGAGTTCATGGGACCTCTCACTCACACACCGGGGCGTGCGGGGCGTCCCTGTCCACAGCGGAGCAGCTAGATTGAATTGGGTTCTCTCTTCATCGCGCTACACTCATCCTGCGCGGTGTAATCAATGAGAGCGAGGCCACGGCAGCGGAGTCGAGCTCTTAGCCTTTTGATTTATGGAGCCAGCGCCAGATACCGTAAAGGAAAAATAAATAAATAAAAGAAAGGCAGCGAGGGGGAACACACTGGGGCGCTCATATGAGATTGGCGGCGCTGATAGAATACGCCCACAGCAAAACAAAAACAGGGCGAGATGAAAGAGTCCATGAAGTGTTTCACAATTGTTTGGCTTCAGAAACATCAGCACAGTTATAGTTCTGTGGAGTCTGACTGTGATGGGGCTAAAAAGCTTCAGGATCTTGCCACTATTTTGCAGACCTTCCCTTTCTGAATTATTTCTTTTGAAAATACTGTTGAAGCAAAAAGACAGACGACAAATTACGACAAAATCAAGGCATGAATGTTTCAGCCACATCACCAAATCTGCAGGTTAATAAGAGTCATCATGTGCAGCACAAGGCAGGTGTGTTTGCACAGATCGAACATTCAAAGTGCTTCACACAGTTGCAGAAAATTGCTATAAGGCATGAACTCAATCCATAAATATGAATAAAATCATTATTTCATTACATTAAAGGGACTATAAGGAGTTTAAAAATGTTAAAATGAAGTATTTTCCTCCCCTACATGTTCCTCCATGTCCTCATGTGTAGAATGAGCTCAGACCTGTTCATCACATCTGCCTCTAAAATCCTGCACTGTCGCTCAGAAAGGTCTGAAGTGCCGTCATGCACGAGCTTAATATAGAAGCTGCAGTTACACGTATGGCCTGAGGTGGCAGTAGTGAGTATAAAATGGCTAACTTGCATCGAGCCCCATTAAAGACAAAGAGTACAGATAAAATACTGTCAGTGTCATATGCACAGCTGAAAAGAATAGCTTTGGCCTGGACTTTTAAAATGGTCTTTCAGTAGATTGTTCTTAATCAGGTCCTTGATCCAACAGGCGGCCCACGGGCCAAATCCGGCCTGCAAGATGATCCAATCCGGCCCCTGACTTGTAGAGCACAAATTCCTGATTATATATACTGTATATATTTTAAAAAGTAAGTCTCTAGCCCATTCTCGTGCGGAGTTATACATTTTTAAAGGAATAACCAGAATTCTCAATCCAGCCACTAGGAGGCAGCTTAAATCAAAAAAGGAGAGAATTCCACACGTGTCCAGCCGAGGGCGTAATCGGAGATCAGGTTATAAACAACACATTATAGGCACGTGGTAAATGGACAGTCTGCCCCTGGGCGGCTGTGGCTACAACAGTGCAGCAGAGACTCAGACACAGGCTGGTTCAGTGCAATAAGCCGAGGTTACAGTCCAGTCAGCCTCATTATTATACATTTATTGAAAAAAGTTTCCTCAATAGTATTTTTCTCAAATAAAACATGTTTTACAGGAGCTTTTGTTTTTGGACCCCGGCAAAACACTCGGTATATTTTGGCCCCCAGCGAAATGTACTTGGAGACCCCTGTTCTAGTAGCTGCATAAAGCTTGTTTTCCCCCTTAACTGCTTTCAAACATGACCATATATGGGCGATTCCAGAGACGCCGCCTGCATCTGAAAAATCCCGCACTGTCACTCAAAAAGTTGGTATTTCCAATCATTTCCATTGTCATTAACATAGAGTAAATATGTAATTATAGTAAGATATGTATTTATTTGCTTTTACATAATAACCACCAAAGCAAAATCTGGCTCGTGTCGCCCCACTCTCCCCCACAGTTTTACTTTTTAGGACCTGTCCTGATGAATGTGTTCAGTTCTTTCTCGTACATCAGTGCTGGACAGTAAAGAGGCTTGTGCACGAGCAGAGCTGTTCCAAAGGGTTTTCTCGGAGCGATCTGCCTGCATAGCAACTTAAAACATTAGCAGAGGTTGTGATGTCAAATGAAACCAACGTGTTGCCAAGAAACTCCTGCAATACAAATCCATAAGAGCTCATCACCACGCGATAGATGTAGGATTGACTGAACACACTACGGCGTTCCAGGGGATGTAGGTTAATGAGCGCGAGGAAGGATGCTCTACCCCACAGGGAGCCAGAGGCCGCTTTAATGTCGGGCAGTCATTATATTAGCTTCAGAGGCCAGTGGTGTGCGGGGATTTTACTTGTGGTGAAAACAAGCTTCAGTTTCTGCTAACGGCATGCTAGCACACTGCACAGAGGAGCACGGAAAGAGAGGAGGAAAAAAAACTAGATGGGCCTCAGCTCAGGTGCCGCCCATATGTCAGGGTCCAACTCTGCTCGTTTGACAGTGCCATGTAAAAAGAAAACCGAGGCTGCGTCCGAAACGTGCGTCAGCTCCGCACATCTGACATCATGAGGTCCCGATACCAGAAACCGATGCCATTTGACATGCGGCCAGCGCAGCTACGAGGCGCAGCTACGAGGCGCAGCTACGAGGCGCAGCTACGAGGCGCAGCTACGAGGCGCAGCAACGAGACGCGGCTCTCAGCTGAGGAGAGAAGAAGCAACAAACTGTAGAATAGTTTAGTGTAAACACAATAATCCACATAGAGCTGACTTTATTACAGACTGCGCCTCTAAACCAGAGTCTGAGCTGGATTTAACCAGAGCTTAATGTTGTTAGAGCAGCAGCGTCTGCAGTGTTTACAACATACAGGCTAACGATGCTAACTCGCTGCAGCGTCTGCAGTGTTTACAACATACAGGCTAACGATGCTAACTCGCTGCAGTGTCTGCAGTGTTTACAACATACAGGCTAACGATGCTAACTCGCTGCAGCGTCTGCAGTGTTTACAACATACAGGCTAACGATGCTAACTCGCTGCAGCGTCTGCAGTGTTTACAACATACAGGCTAACGATGCTAACTCGCTGCAGCGTCTGCAGTGTTTACAACATACAGGCTAACGATGCTAACTCGCTGCAGCGTCTGCAGTGTTTACAACATACAGGCTAACGATGCTAACTCGCTGCAGCGTCTGCAGTGTTTACAACATACAGGCTAACGATGCTAACTCGCTGCAGTGTCTGCAGTGTTTACAACATACAGGCTAACGATGCTAACTCACTGCAGCGTCTGCAGTGTTTACAACATACAGGCTAACGATGCTAACTCACTGCAGCGTCTGCAGTGTTTACAACATACAGGCTAACGTTGCTAACTCGCTGCAGCGTCTGCAGTGTTTACAACATACAGGCTAACGATGCTAACTCGCTGCAGCGTCTGCAGTGTTTACAACATACAGGCTAACGATGCTAACTCGCTGCAGCGTCTGCAGTGTTTACAACATACAGGCTAACGATGCTAACTCGCTGCAGCGTCTGCAGTGTTTACAACATACAGGCTAACGATGCTAACTCGCTGCAGCGTCTGCAGTGTTTACAACATACAGGCTAACGTTGCTAACTCGCTGCAGCGTCTGCAGTGTTTACAACATACAGGCTAACGTTGCTAACTCGCTGCAGCGCCTGCAGTGTTTACAACATACAGGCTAACGTTGCTAACTCGCTGCAGCGCCTGCAGTGTTTACAACATACAGGCTAACGATGCTAACTCGCTGCAGCGTCTGCAGTGTTTACAACATACAGGCTAACGATGCTAACTTGCTGCTAACAGTTTTGGCCATTCTGACGCCGTTTTATGCCCAGGGGTTTATTCATCTGAAAAACTAACCCAGCGACTAAAAAGTCCTCAGAAAATCCAGATTAAAGACATACAGCATGTTTATATTGAGGGAAAATGAGCTGCAGCAGAACAATGAAAACGCTGTAGCTTCTCGCTAAGTTACTACAAACACACGAGAAAATCTACAGGAGCTGAAGTAAAGACGAAAAGAGACCATTTAAGGAACATCTCAATACTATTGTTAAATAAAAACACATAAATGAATAAAGCTCAGGCATTGGAGCTTTAGGACATGGACTTTTCTGTCTGTGATGGACAGAGACATAAAAATAAACAATTATATTGAATGAAAATAGAATAGATAAATAAATGGCATCAGCACAATTCTAATATAACGGCTCTTAAATGTGTCGTCGACTTTACTTAAGGAAATGTACATGAGTAAATTAACTAATTACAAACCAATCTGTGAAAAAAGTACGAATGTTGAAGAAAATGCCTTGTACTTGTATCGGTATTCGGTATCGGCGAGTACTTAAATCAACTCGTATCGGTTTTAGACAAAGTGGTATCGCTGCCTCCCTATAGAGAAGTATCATTGTAATCAGTTACATCGATGGCGGTCGGTGCAGCTAAACCTCAGTTACAAATGTGCAGGACAACGTTCCCGTTCATTATAAAGCAATTATGTTCGTCTTTTCAAGTCGCGCATAACAAAAAGGCCTTTTTCCCTTAAGGGTCATTTCAAAAGAATATTAAGTAATGTGCCTTAATAGGCTTTGTCGGCGGTGACATTTAAGCTTGTTAGAGCAGATACGACTTTAAAATGCAACGGCAAAATGAGCCCGGTGACACATAAATGGTGGGAGTCGAGGTCGAGCCGTGAGGAGGCTCAGGAAATGATTCAAACGAGATTCATGTTGTTGCAGTGGGATGAAATGGACATGGCTGGTTTTCCTCCATGGTTTGTGCATAATAAGAACAGAACAGAAGAATTCAGCTTTGTTCATCAGACATACGGTGATGTTGTTGTTATGCTGTTTCTGCTGTTAAATTGGTCATTGTTTATTGTTTTCTTCCACCAGTTACGTTTGGTCCGGCGCTGCGTGGTTTTCATCTGGGAAAAGCGCTTGATAAATAAATGTTGCTTATTTATTTACTGACTTACTTTCTCTCGTCCCTCAAAGCTGTCGTCTCCATCTGCCGTCCCTGTTCCCGTCTGTCACCGAGACCGACCGCCCCCCCCAAACAAGAACAGAGAAAAACGAGGGGAGGGAGGGATTGTTCTGCGGACCGGAGAGGGGCGTCGAAAAGCAAGCTCAGCCGTGTCAGGTCGAGTTTCATCCCTCAGGACAACGCTGCTCTTTTGGCGCGGTGGAAAACATAAAGTTGAGTCATTTCCAGCTTGAAGTTCTCACAGGCTGATTAACACGTGTCAGGCTCCAAACACTGGAACAGGAGAGGAGTAATAATAACGATGATAATAATAATAATAAAATACAATTGGCTTGTTGCACGGTGTGGCTATGCTAGTTCCTCTGACCTGAAGGTGTGAGCGCCAGTACTTCCTGTCTGTTTTCTTTTCCTGGAATAATAATCATATTTTCTAAAGATTACGTTGTGGGCGGTGAGTTCCCGGTCGATGATCATTTACTGTGTTCAAATCATGATGTAACGAGTTCAGAGGAGACGCCTGTGATCATGAAGGATTGATAGTTTGTTTTGAAGCTAAAGGCTAACATGCTATAAAAAAGATATACATAAAAAGGCACTATTTCAAATTGTGTAATGCATTAACCCCTTAACTCCCACCTGAGCCGAGCACATTTTCTCCAGTTTGGCTTTACCCCAATCCAAAAGCTTCTGGAAAAAAGGTGTGAAAATAGCAACAAATATGAGACAAAAACAATGATGGAAATTAGACAACATTGACATAAAAGTGACGAAAAATTGATGAAAAAGTGGCAAAAATGTGACACAAATGTGACAAAAAATGACAAAAATTTGATTAAAAAAATGACAAAAAAATGACAAAAAAATGACAAAAAAATGACAAAAATGCAATAAAACATTAACGAAAAAAAGGACAAAAATGTGATACAAATTTGACCAAAAAGTTACAAAAAAAAATTGACAGAAAAGGACAAAAATTTGACAAAAAAATTACAAAAATGTGATAAAAAAAATTGACAAAAAATGACAAAAATGTGACTAAAAAAAGACAAACATTTGCTAAAAAAATTGACGGAAAAAATTAAATAAAATGTGACAAAAAAATGACAAAAAAGTTACAAAAATGAGTTGAATACCCAACAAAAAAATGATGGAAAAAAAAATCTGATGACGTGAGGAAAAAGATCCTCTCAGTTCAGGCGGGAGTTACAGAGGTTAAATTAGCCTTTAGCTTCAAGACAAACTCCCTGATCCTCACAAACATAAACGTCTCGTCTATGGAAATATTTCTACCAGGAACTCACTGGTCTGAGCGAATCTTAAAGGAAATTAATACAAACAGGAAGTACTAGCGCCCACAGCTTCAGCTCAGAGGAACTAGCGTAGCCACATTGTGCAACAAGCCAATACTAATAGGGGAAAAGAGAAATATGCATGTGTGTATATATATATCTGTATATATATGTAATAAAAAAAAACATCGTAGTCTGCATACTTCCTACAAATCCCAGCAAGAATCCTTCAACAGAGGTGGTGACGAGTGAAGCAGCACTTGGATTAGTACGAGTAAACCAAAATGATATCTTAGAAGCAAACATGTTTCCAGTTTTGTCCCTTTTTTTCTTTTTTAAATTGAAACTTACGCTTGTAAATTATGTCAACATGTTTAGAACAAAAGGAAACGTAAAACCACACACACACACACACACACACACACACACACACACACACACACACATACACGCACACACACGCACACATACACACACACAAACACACGCACACACTACACTTTTTATTTTCTCTTCATGTTGCCTCCATTCACATTCCATTTCCTTTTCTGTCCTGTCTTATGTCGATGTATTGTCTTGTAAGTCTGTAAGTGGTTTGTGTATCAGCATTATAAAAACCCACATGCTCGTACATATTTTTATTTTTTTATTTTTTGGCCTTTTTTTGTCAGGAGTGGATAGTGAATCTTTATCAGGGTTTATTTGATGCTGGTTTCCCATCCTGCTCCACATGGCCCATACTGGGACAGTGTGTAGAGTCTGGCATCATGGATGAGGTGTGTTGCCATTTAAAGCAGTACTAAGTAACTCGTGCCCCAAGCCAAGCCCGTGGGAACCCAGGGTGCTGAGGGTGCTGCAGCAGCCCCTAGTGGGTAGTTTATGCATTGCAAGCAATATCCATAAACAGGAAATATGTACAGAAAAAATATTTTTGTGGGCAATCTTTTCCTTCAGCACCCCCTAAGTAAAATATGTTCCCAAAACTCTGCCCCCAGAGGCCGTAAGCGCCACTGCAGTTGTCATAGCATGTTACGTTTTTCTACTTATGAATTGTCCGTGAGAGTAAATACTGCGCTGACAGAAAAGACAAAGGGAAAATACTGTTTAAAGTGACGTTAGCCCGCAGTTAGCTTTGGCCGTTAGCCTGTTAGCTTCTTCTCCGTGATTCCATTAGTGTGTATTGCGCCTCCGACCCGGTGGCAGCAAAGTTGCCAGCATGGTTTTCTGGCCAGAGACACCGGGGGAGATGAAAGACCCCCCAATCGTCCCATTAACCCTTGTATCACCCCCACAGGGAAGGATTTATTTAAGTAAACACGTTACTTAGTGCTGCTTTAAAGCAATGTTCCTCAGCCAGGGGTATAAGGACGCGTTTTAGATTTATTTGGAGACAAAACACAGATTTACTTGATCACTTTTCCAAATATTCTACAACACTCTGGAGGTAGGAGGTACTTTATAGTTATGAATAAAATAAACAATAAATGAAAGGTCCTCAGTACATAAAAGATTGAGGACCACTGAGTCAAAAGACATTACACAGTATTCATTTTCAGTGGTGATGTTCGAATTGGCAAACCTCACTTTAGTTAAACATGCCAGCACATAGATACAGAAAAGCCTAACTTCCTGAGCAACAGCGCCTCCTGTGGGAGAGTTATTGGCTTAACCCTAGAACACTATTGCCAGGTGTTTTTTACCTGAGCAAATACATTTATGTGATTCTCATTATGCTGTGTTTGTCCTGGGTCTCTGAGCTTCAGCTTTGTCTTTGGCGTCTGTGATGGCCTGGGTGTTTTCTTGTTCCTACAGGCTCATGTTTGGGTGATTCTCACTCAGCGACAGTGATAGAAGGGGGGGCAGGGTTAGTGTATTTAATCTCTTTCCCCCTTTCCAGGTTCACATTCAGGACTGACACATTTATTTTGTGACTTCAGCTCCAGCTTTGCTCCTGTCACAGAGTCCGGTGTCTCGGCCTCCCAGCGAGTGAGGAACACACAGTTACTTTAGTCAGATGCTCATTTATACGAGGACACTGAGCTTCACCAGAGAAGTCTCACATGGCCCAGGAACGGGTCGACCAAACACCAAGTTTCCATCTTCATTATTTTATTTTTTAGGATTTTTTTGTTCCCGAATTCCTTTATTTCCAGTCAATTTGGAGCATTTTTATCTGGTCTCCTCATGATACTTTTCTTTCATTGTATTAGACCTGACACAGTTTAATATAAAAGAGCACGACTCAAGTGTCATGTTTTGATCTCGGGTTAAAACCACCCGGCGTCAGTGATGGTTTTATGAATTTGAGCGATAGATTCTGAGGTTGAGGTTTTAGATCTGGGTAAAGCCAAACTGGAGAAAATGTGCTTGGTTCAGTTGGGGATTAAGAGGTTAAAGAGGTCCCATGGTGGGGTACCGTATACGGCTAAAGCAGAAACACTTCAAAACACAGACGGTTAATACGGTTCCATGGGCTAAAAAACATGGCTTGTATTTTCTTATATGTTTTTTCTTTCCGGAGAAATACCCATAAATTTGAGCCTTAACCACTTAACCTCTTAACTCCCACCTGAGCGGATCCCATTTTCTCCAGTTCGGCTTTACCCTAATCAAAAAGCTTCTCAGGGGAAAAACAAAACAGCCACAAATAATGAGAAGAAAACAAGGATGTAAACGCAACAAAAAAGAGACAAAAAAGAGACAGAAACTCAACAAAAATCTGACCAAAATTCAACCAAAAAGTGACAAAAACTCAACAAAAAAGTGACAAAAATTCTTTGTAATTTATATTTTTATTGATTTTTTCTTTATACCAATATGACCGTGAGGTCAAAATTCAATCAAGGCGTCACATAAGTCGTACAAGTCACAAATTGAGGTGCAAAACATAAAAACAAAACAAACCAAACAAATTCAACCAAAAAGTGACAAAAACTCAACAAAAAAGTGACAAAAACTCAACAAAAAAGTGACAAAAAAGACCAAAAAAAGACAAAAACTCAACAAAAAATGTGACAAAAATTCAACCAAAAAGTGACAAAAATTCAACAAAAAAGTGACAAAAACTCAACAAAAAAGTGACAAAAATTCAACCAAAAAGTGACAAAAATTACAAAAAAAAAGACAAAAATTCAACCAAAAATGTGACAAAAATTCAACCAAAAAGTGACAAAAATTCAACCAAAAATTCAACCAAAAAGTGACAAAAATTACAAAAAAAAGACAAAAACTCAACAAAAAATGTGACAAAAATTCAACCAAAAAGTGACAAAAATTCAACAAAAAAGTGACAAAAACTCAACAAAAAAGTGACAAAAATTCAACAAAAAAGTGACAAAAACTCAACCAAAAAGTGACAAAAATTCAACCAAAAAGTGACAAAAACTCAACAAAAAAGTGACAAAAACTCAACAAAAATCTGACAAAAATTCAACCAAAATGTGACAAAAACTCAACCAAAAAGTGACAAAAACTCAACAAAAAAGTGACAAAAATTCAACAAAAAAGTGACAAAAACTCAACCAAAAAGTGACAAAAATTCAACCAAAAAGTGACAAAAACTCAACAAAAAAGTGACAAAAACTCAACAAAAAAGTGACAAAAATTCAACCAAAAAGTGACAAAAATTCAACCAAAAAGTGACAAAAACTCAACAAAAAAGTGACAAAAACTCAACAAAAATCTGACAAAAATTCAACCAAAATGTGACAAAAAAGACCCAAAAAAAAGACAGAAATTCAACACAAATTTTACAAAAACTCAACAAAAATGTGACCAAAAAGAAAAAAAAACATTTAAAAAAAAAGGTGACCCAACACAGCAACAACGCGAGGAAAAGATCAGTTTTGTGGGTCTTAGCTTTCAAATGAGGTGTTACACAGACCTATATAATGGCCAAAGCGGACAGAAGGCATTTGGTTCGGGCGGGGGGTAAGAGGTTAAACTGCGGAAGTAAACATATCATCCGGGCTCTCTCCATAACTGGTACTAGAGTGACCCCTGCTGGCATAAAGGCGCATTACAACCGCTGCTGTCATGTCTGAACTCTGAGCTGCGGAAGCTAGCAGCTCCTAAAGCTCGTCCAGGAGGATTATTATGAAGCTCTGACGAATATTCACGTTGATTTTGGTCAGTACATATTGTAAAGGTTTTGTACGACACGGTTTATGCCTCGGGATTGTGTCAAAAAGAGCGTAATAAAACGTGCTAACTTAAATGTAGCATGACAGTTAAGCTAATGATGCACCGGCTAATGCTAAGGACAAGTGACAGGAAGTGACTGATATTAGCTCATAAACTGTGTGTTTCTCCTCAACAAACTGGTGCAAAAATATGTGTAAATGTAAAGGGAAGACAGAACCAAGTGTCTGTTTAAAATGTTTGGTTAGCATGAGGTTAGCATTTGTCATGTTATCATTTCCTCATAAAAGAAAGTATAAGTCTGCTCTCCTGGAAACGTCCTGAGTCACAGTCTGCTGTTTATGATCGCGTTTTGTGCTAGAGCTGAGATGATTTGAAAAATACAAATGAAAAAACTAAATATTACAAAGCCAATGGATTTGCAAAGTAGTTGAGTTTTTCATGCAGACAGATCTTTCCCATGAACTGTGGAGAACTCCCTCTGCGTTGGGCTGTGATAAACGTGAAGCCAGTGTTCTGTTGGAGGCTGTGTTTGCCATGTGTGTGTGTCATTTCTCACGTTGCCTCTGAAGGGCATTAACCTGCAGTAAGTGGACACACAGGCTCACAGGAAACACTTTCAAAGTATATGTATGTGCAGCTGCCTCCACACACTGGGCTTTCATTAGTGATGCATATTTTAGCTTACTTATATTTTAACCTCTGACCCCCGAGCGCGTTTCCTCCAGTTTGGCACTACTCAAATCTAAAAGCTTCTGGGCTGGAGAGCAACAGCCTCATTTGAAAGCTAAGACCTACAAAAGTGATCGTAACGTTGTCACATTTTTGTCTTTTGTGTCGTTTTTTTCATTGCATTTTTTTTGTTCAATCAAACTTTATTTATAAAGCGCTTTTCAGACCGAAAGGCATCACAAAGTGCTTTACAGATACAACATTTAAAACAATGCGCCTGCACAACCTCCCAAATATATATGTTATATATATTAGGAATAAATACATAGATTAGTCAGTTAAAGCTAAGCTAAAAAGGTGGGTCTTCAGCTGCTCTTAAAAACATGAAGCTCCTCCTCAGCCCTGAGCTCCTCCTCAGGCCTGAGGAGGAGCTCAGGGCTGAGGAGGAGCTCAGGTGGTTCCAGAGGCGAGGACCGTAATATTGGAAAGACGCCTCACCATGAGTCTTTTTGTTGACTTTAGGAATAACTAGGAGAGCCCTGAGGAGCGAAGGGGCTGTGAAGGTTCGTAAGGTCAAAGCAGTTCTGAAAGATAAGAAGGACCAAGACCATTAAGACATTTAAAAACCATTAAAAGAACTTTAAAATCGATCCTGAAACACACGGGGCCAATGCAACGATTCTCAAACCGGTGTCATGTGGTCCCGCCTCCTGGTCTTCGTCAGGTGTAATGTGGTCCCGCCTCCTGGTCCTGGTCCCGCCTCCTGGTCTTCGTCAGGACTTGAGCTGCTGAAGTTTGTAGAAGTTGTAGACCTGAGATCCTCTTTTTGGGAAGTCATGTTGTCATGTTTTAGGTTCTGTTTTTTTTTTTTTTTTCATTGCCTTTTCATCACTTTTTTTGTTGTGTTGCATTATTGTTGCTTTTCCGGCAGTTTTTTTTCACTCTTTTGTCGCTTTTTTCTGGTGTTTTACCCTCAGTTTTAAAGGGCTGCAGCTGTTAGTGGTGACTCGAGCCTTGGATGGGTCAAAGTTGAGGAAAACATTGATATTACCGCATTTGTAGTTTTTATGTCATGAGAGATTTTAAAATGTTTACCCGAATCCCCCCGGCATGTTTTGTTCCCTACTTTCTATCCAGAATATTTCCAAACATTTATTACACTGGGGAATAAATGCAGCGACAGCACAGGTACAGTTAATGCTCTGTGTTTGTCTCGTCCCTGCAGCGCCAAAGCAAACGGCCTGGACAGGATGGACTCCAGCGGGCGCCCGTCCACCGCTCAGCTGGTCGTGTTGGCCACGAGCTCCGCCCTGACCGCCTTGTTCTACTCCGTGTACCGGGGCAAAGCCACCACCGCCACCAGACTGAAGGTCAGCTCCTACATTAGCTCTTCATCTGCAGCCTCACATTATGCTTTCCTCACTATACAGATTCACCCAGTCTCACGTTTCCAAAGACAGACATGGCAAAATCTATTACAAGGGGGTGATTTGTGTAAAGCCAGAGTATTGTCCTTTTTTCTTTGCAGGAATTTGGTTATAATGACATAAAATGACACTGTTTTCTTTGGCCGGTCTTCAGCACAACAGACAAAACAAGTAGGTCAGTGCTAGATCGTCTGCTCCGGAGGGACGGTCTGCTGTGAGTTTGTATAGATCTATGAATTGGTTTGTCTAAAGATACAAATAATCCTAATCCTTAAGGTTAACCCCTTAACTCCCGCCTGAACCGAGCACATTTTCTCCAGTTTGGCTTTACCCCAATCCAAAAGCTTCTGGAAAAAAGGTGGGAAAATAGCAACAAAACTGAGACGAAAACAGTGATGGAAATGTGACAAAAAAGTGACGAAAAATTGATGAAAAAGTGGCAAAAATGTCACAAGAAATTGACAAGAAATTGATAAAAAATGGACCAAAAAATGTCAAAAATGTGACAAAAAATTGATTAAAAATTGATTAAAAATTGACGAAAAATTGACGAAAAAATTGACGAAAAAATGACAAAAAAATGACAAAAATGTGATAAAAAATGTGACAAAAAATTGATTAAAAATTGACGAAAAAATGACAAAAAAGTTAGAAAAATGAGTTGAAAACCCAACAAAATAATGTTGGGGGAAAAAAGTGATGACGTGAGGAAAAAGATCCTCTGGGTTCAGGCGGGAGTTAAGAGATTAAACATTTCTCTGGCCCTAACCTTCATTTGTGTCATGATATCTCACGTTTCACAGCAGACTGTCCCTCCGGAGCAGAACATCTAGCACTAACCAAACAAGTGCTGTCTCCCCTTAATCAGTGGTTTCACCAGGGATGATATTTCTGTCATTTTGATGGACGGGTCATAAAAAGGAGTTTTGTTCTCAGTTATTACTTAATCTGATTATTTGCATTTTTAGGAGTTTAAAGCGATTTACCTGTTATTGATGTGAGAGGTCAGGATAAATGAAACATGATTTCAACATGAATTTTTCAACAGAAACATGGTATGTTTTAGGGCTGTGCAATTAATCGAAATTCGATTACGATTTCGATTACAACAGTAAACGATTACAAAATCAGCGTAATCGCAAAAAATCGATTATAATTTTTTTTTTCAATCTTTTTTTTTTCAATTTTTTTTTTTATTCTATTTTTTTTTCTAATTTTTGGATTTTCGTCATTTTTTGATGGATTTTTGTCATTTTTTTGATGGATTTTTGTCATTTTTTGATGGATTTTTGTAATTTTTTGATGGATTTTTGTCACTTTTTTGATGTTTTTTATTTAAACGGGGACAGGCACAGTTTAACATTAAACAGAAGGAAAGATTGTTGCACCAGGTTTTCCCCCTGTCGTCCCGGGGCTGATGCTACAAACACTGATTTAAATGTAGATGAAAACTGGACCATGGATTTACACGTTTTGACATCATTAAAAACACACATTTAATTTAAATAAGATCAGAATATTAGAGCGTTAGAGGGAGGGGGCTGACTGGCTGCCTCGCTTCCGTCAGTCTACCCCAGGGCAGCTGTGGCTACAATTAGGGCTGCAACTAACGATTATTTTGGTAATCGATTAATCGCTTGGCTGTGAAAGGGTCATGGAGATGGTATTTTTTCCGTGTTTTCATCACATAAAGCTAAAGTGGCGTCGCTTGAGGACATGTGGGAGTAAACTTAAAGTAAACGTTTGTAGGAGGCTCTTTGTCTCGTCCAATCTAATCGATTAGCTGTTTCAGCCCCAGCTACAACAGCAGCTCACCACCACCAAGTATGAGTGAGTGAATAATGTAATGTGAAGCGTGTTATGGTAAATACTGAGATCATATTAAATGAAAACCGGAGAGAAGTCGTCCTGAATCAAGCGTGCAGGTTTATTTAACATGTGCAGATGGAAACACACCAAGTACCTGATACAAGATGCTCTGAAGAACAGTTCACAGCTCACAGTATTTATACACAAAGACAGTACAAAGATCATAGGATTATGGAACTGCCCCAATGGTGTAACGGGTCAGACTGACCTAAGACGTTCAGAGACCCTGACGACAAGTATATGACAAACGTCACCAAAGCAAGAACACAAACACCATGTTTCCAATTCTAGATAAGACGTCCTGACCCGGGCGAGCAGGCGTCCGAGCAGGCGTCCTTTAGCTGTAAACAGGTTAGGGCTGAAACGACTAATCGATTAATCGACGACTAATCGATTACTGAAATAGTCGACAACTATTTTAGTAATCGATTAATCGTTTTGTGGTTCACAGAGACTCAAATAGAGCAAAAATGACATGAAAATGTAGTATTTTTGATGAAAAACTACTTTGTTTTTCATAGTTCGGGTCTGTAGTGTTTTGTACATTGTAAATTTCATAAATATCCGTCTGTGTCTCGTCCAATCAGAAGCAGAATTAGCCCCAAGAGCCTCCTACAAACGTTTACTTTAAGTTTCCTACATCAACATGTCCTCAAGCGGGGCCACTTTAGCTTTATGTGGTCAAAAAAAGGAAAAAATACAGTTTCCATGCACCTTTCACCGCCAAGCGATTAATCGATTAATCGTAAAAATATTCGATAGATTAATCAATGACAAAATAATCGTTAGTTGCAGCCCTAAAACAGGTTACAATGCATACTTGTCAGTCGCCCATAAAACATAAGTCATGTGATTACAATAAACATATAATAATATACAGTTGGATTTCCATTATTTCCAGAACGAGCGTCTTTGAGTGTCCAGAACAGCGCTGTATAAACCGATTCATTCTTATTCTCATTCCTGCAGGAGCCCCGTGTCCTCCTCGCTCTCCGCTGTCTGTCCTTCACATGTTTATTCCAGTCTCTCTCACTCTCAGCGTCGCTTTGTGTTGGAACCGTCTTGGCAGGAAAAGGCCGTTTAGTCGTCGAGCAAAATGCAAAGCCAAACCACACGGCGTTCCACAGTGATGCAGCTGCGCTTTACGGAGCGTCCAGAGAGAGACCTCCCTCACCCATGCCCTCACCCCCCCAGCACACGCCTCACCCCCACAGCCCCCCCACCAAAAACACGTTTTTTTGGTTTTTTTAGTTTAGTTTATTTCGAACAATTTAAAAACAATGATAACACAAGTAATGGACACCAATACAGCAGTTGTTCAAAAAGGAGTGGGTTGAAGTGTGACCTTATTTAGTCCCGCCCCCTTTTCTACTTGATATTTTTACAGGAGCAAAAGAAGCTCAAATCGTTCTTCTTTTACAACAACTCAATATTTACAACAATTGTTTGACAAACTATGAATGTCTTTCCACAATATCCACATCATAGAAATCCAGCCACAATAATGTTACTGTTTAAGTTGTTGTTTAAATTCTAAACAACAGTGGCGCAGATGGTAGAGTGGGTCGTCTCATGATCGAAAGGTCGGGGGTTCGAATCCCATCTCCAGAAGGTGCACGCTGTCGTTGTGTCCTTGGGCAAGACACTTCACCCACATTGCCCCCAGTGTCTGCGTACATTGGTGTATGAATGAGAGCATGAATGGGTGAGTGGATCCTTGCTGTAAAGCGCTTTGAGTGCCTAATGTAGGTCGAAAAGCGCTTTATAAGTTGAGACCATTTACCATTTTACCATAATTAACATCCAGCTCTATAGTTCGTGAAGACCATGTTTTTCTACATAGATTTAAATTGGCAAACTGTGATACATTTCTTGAGTGACACATTCAAGCTGTTCCATAGTTTTACGCCGCAAACAGCAAGAAACTCCTCCTGGTGGATCAAACAACTGGAGTTTTGAAATTCATGTGACCCTTAATCTGTCCCTTCCTCCTGTTGTGGAAAGAAATCCTGAACACTGGCTGGTAATAGATCATGTTCAGCTTTAAACATCATTATTGCGGTGAAATAATTGATTAGATCCTTCAGTTTAAGTAGATCTGACTTTAGGAGAAGAGGGTGAGTGTAGGGCTGTGCAATTAATCGAAATTCGATTACGATTTCGATTACAACAGTAAACGATTACAAAATTAGCATAATCGCAAAAAATCGATTATATATATATATATATTTTTTTTAATTTTCAATTTTTTAATTTTTTAATTTTTGTCACTTTTTGCTGGATTTTTGTCACTTTTTTGATGGATTTTTGTAATTTTTTTGCTGGATTTTAGGCTTTTTTCTGCTGGATTTTTGTCTTTTTTTATGGATTTTTGTCACTTTTCTGCTGGATTTTTGTCTTTTTTTTAATGGATTTTTGTCACTTTTTTGATGGATTTTTGTCTTTTTTTTGCTGGATTTTTGTCTTTTTTTTTAATGGATTTTTGTCACTTTTTTGATGGATTTTTTTTAAAGGCAACAAATAATCGTTTGAATAATCGTGATTTCAATTATGACAAAAATAATCATGATTATTATTTTTTCAATAATCGAGCAGCCCTAGGTGAGTGTGATCTCTATATCCTGCATTATGAATTACACGAATTGCTCTTTTCTGGAGAAGGACGAGTGAGTTTGTAGTTCTGCTGTAGCCACTCCCCCAGACCTCAGTACAATATATTAGATGTGGTAGGACGAGCGTACAGTAGAGAGTACGAAGTGATTTATAATCCAGTTAATTCACGTTAATTCACCTACTCACCCTACGGATGAAAAAACATCCAGAAGACGTTGCTTCAGGCAGCGAGTTGGTCATTTTATGCTCACTACTGCCACCTCAGGTCTTATGCGTAACTGCAGCGTCTATATTAATGAACGCCTGTCTGAGTGACAGTGCTGGATTTCAGAGGCAGTTGTGGTGAACAGGCTCATCCTACACATGAAGACATGGCTGGAACATGTAGTGGGAGGAAAATACTTCATTATAACATTTCTAAAACTCCGTGTCGTCCCTTTTAACGTAACCTCTGCCTCGATAACATTTATAAGTTGGTAAGTTTTCCTCTGTAGCCCATTCTCAGTCATGTGACTTCTGGTGGGCAGTCAGCTGTTTGGAACCTCTTCCTATAGGCCAAGTAACTTCTCATTTGAAAGCTCAGGCCTACAAAACTGAGGACTTTTTCATCCTATTGTTGGTGCTTTTTCATCACTTTTTTGTCGCCTTTTTTGCAGCGTTTTTGTTGCTATTTTTGTAATGGTTTTATTACCTTTTCAACGCTCTCTTAATGCTTTTTCTTACTGCATTTACACCTAATTATTGCCGCTATTTTGATGCTTTTTTCAAGCCTTTTTCAAGCGGGTTTAAGAGGTTAAAACTAGATTAAAACAGAGCCTGAAATGAATGAACACATCAGATAATAGGGCTGCGCAATTAATTGAAATTCGATTACGATTTCGATTACAACAGTAAACAATTACAGAATTAGCATGATCGCAAAAAATCGCTTATAATTTTTTGATTCTTTTTTTTTTTTTTTCCCAAAAAAAAAATCCATTTTTTTTTTCACTTTCTTTTTTCTAATTTTTAATTTTTGGATTTTTGTCACTTTTTTTCTGGATTTTTGTCACTTTTTTTCTGGATTTTTGTCTTTTTTTTGATGGATTTTTGTCTTTTTTTTGCTGGATTTTTGTCTTTTTTTTTGATGGATTTTTGTCACTTTTTCGCTGGATTTTTGTCTTTTTTTTGATGGATTTTTGTCACTTTTTTGCTGGATTTTTGTCTTTTTTTGATGGATTTTTGTCTTTTTTTTTGATGGATTTTTGTCTTTTTTTTGATGGATTTTTGTCTTTTTTTTTTATGGATTTTTGTCACTTTTTGATGGATTTTTGTCACTTTTTTGATGGATTTTTGTCACTTTTTTGATGGATTTTTGTCTTTTTTTTTGATGGATTTTTGTCTTTTTTTTGATGGATTTTTGTCTTTTTTTTTGATGGATTTTTGTCTTTTTTTTGATGGATTTTTGTCTTTTTTTGATGGATTTCTGTCTTTTTTTTTAATGGATTTTTGTCACTTTTTGATGGATTTTTGTCACTTTTTTGATGGATTTTTGTCACTTTTTTGATGGATTTTTGTCTTTTTTTTTGATGGATTTTTGTCTTTTTTTTTATGGATTCTTGTCTTTTTTTTAATGGATTTTTGTCACTTTTTTGATGGATTTTTGTCTTTTTTTTGATGGATTTTTGTCACTTTTTTGATGGATTTTTTTTAAAGGCAACAAATAATCGTTTGAATAATCGTGATTTCAATTATGACAAAAATAATCGTGATTATTATTTTTTCAATAATCGAGCAGCCCTATCAGATAATAACAACTCTGTCGTTGCGAACAGTTGATTTGCAAACCAAAATGAAAGACTGCAATTGGTTTATATAACAATATTTCAGGAATTGTGCATTTCTGGTCAAATCTCTACAAAGTCCCACATGCTATAGTGTTGTTTTATGACACTGAATAAAACCTGTGGTGTTTATGTTTTCACAGGAAGCGCAGAAACTGTCCATTGACCAGGATTTGAAGGAAATCCTCCTTGAAGCCCCGGGAAGGTGTGTCCCGTATGTGGTTATCGAGGGTAAGCTTCAGCGCCTCAGCTCGTGTCGGGGATTCGGCTGCAGAACCGTCACTGGATGATTTGTTTGCGCTTTAGGTGCGGTGAAAGCTGTGAACGAAACCCTGAAGAGCCAGTTTGTCGACAACTGCAAAGGTGTGATCGAGCGGCTGACGCTGAAGGAGAACAAGATGGTGTGGAATCGCACCACGCACCTCTGGTATGAACCACACGACAACAACAACAACGACAACGACAACGACAACGACAACGACAACGACAACGACAACGACAACGACAACGACAACAACAACAACCCTTAAACAGATGGAATATAATAATGTGGGTTTTTTAAAAGTATATAGAAACATGTAAACAAACCAGGGCTGCTCGATTATTGAAAAAATAATAATCACGATTATTTTTGTCATAATTGAAATCACGATTATTCAAACGATTATTTGTTGCCTTTAAAAAAATCCATCAAAAACGTGACAAAAATCCATCAAAAAAAAGACAAAAATCCATCAAAAAAAAGACAAAAATCCATCAAAAAAGTGACTAAAATCCATTAAAAAAAGTGACAAAAATCCATCAAAAAAGTGACAAAAATCCTTAAAAAAAGTGACAAAAATCCAGCAAAAAAGTGACAAAAATCCAGCAAAAAAATGACAAAAATCCAGCAAAAAATGACAAAAATCCATCAGAAAAAAGACGAAAATCCAGCAGAAAAAGACAAAAATTAAAAATTACAAAAAAGAAAAGAAAAAGAAAATTATTATTTGAAAAAAAAAATTATAATCGATTTTTTGAGATTATGCTAATTTTGTAATCGTTTACTGTTGTAATCGAAATCGTAATCGAATTTCGATTAATTGCGCAGCCCTAAAACAAACCATAATATTTTAATCAGGTTTGTTATGATTAAAAGGCAGAACGTCCCGATTCTTCATGGGGATGAGTTTATGCAACAGGCCATTTTGTTTTTAGCATTGTGCCATATCTGGGTTCACAAGAGCTAGAAATAGTTAAAGGAACAGGCCACCATTTTCCACACTGAGATATGTTCTTACCTGAGCTGTGACGAGTTCTTTAGGACCTGTCTGATCTTCAGTCACGTAAACACAGCGCAGAAGGCGTTAGCATTTAGCCTCTCCCTCTCTCCTCTATAGCTCCAAAACAGGTCAAGATAGAAGCTACCAAGCTCTTCCACGTTTTCCCTATTTAAATATGGTTACGTGAAGTGTTCCACTACAAAGTATAATTACACACAATTAAACAATGTGGATTTTCTAAGCGGATAAAAGGGGGAACTATATTGTAAGGCGTAATGATACCAGGAGTAGTTCGAAATCCACGCAGTAATCTTCTGCGCGGATGCCAAATTACTCCTCCTAAAGAAAGACTTGACTCGACCCCATGACCAGTTGACTTGGACTCGCCTGGGACTTGGACCTTCATGACGTGGCCTTGACTCGAGACCTGAGAGTGCACATGACACACTGGACACAGTTTTTGCTAAAACATAGTGAACACAATTTATATTTAAAGGGGCTAGATGCAAGTTAGCCATCTTATACTCACTACTGCCACCTCAGGTCATACGTGTAACTGCAGCTTCTATATTAAGCTCGTGCATGACGGCACAGTGGAGGATTTTAGAGGCAGTTGTGGTGAACAGGTCTGGGCTCATTCTACACATCAGGACATGGAGGAACATTTATGGGGAGGAAATTAGATAATTTTACAATTTTTAAACTCTGTTTAGTCCCTTTAAAGGAACAGGCCACCGTTTTTACATACTGAGATATGCTCTTACCTCACTTTAGTCGAGTTAATATATCCCCGTCTGGTCTTTGTCCGTGCGCTCACACATACGCAGCCTCTCCCACATGTCACATAGCTCCAATATAGGGGATATATTAGGGGATATATTAACTCGACTAAAGTGAGCTAAGAACATATCTTAGTATGTAAAAACGGTGGCCTGTTCCTTTAAGATGTAAAAAAAATGTACCATCTTTCTTTAGGTTGACCTTTTTTTTTTTGCGATTGTGCCATTGAAATACAGGATTCTTGTATTAAATAGCCTCTAAAAGGATTACATATGACCTGCTGCTGCCTGTAGAAACGCCCTCGCTTCTTTCATTAACATTTGTGAATATACAAATATGAAATGCTTAGTTCAGGTTATGTACATTAAAAGACATTATTTAATATTCAGTCCTTCCTGTCTTTACATTCGTATTAACTTTTCGTGATTTTAGTTTTGTGTCTAGTTTAGTCCCCAGAGAGCGTTAAACGTGTCCGGTTACGAGTCGCTCGAGCAAACGGCGAGCGTGTTCCACAAATAGGATTCGCATCATGCCGGGGCCGAGTGAAGGGTGAAGGCGAGGCGGGTTGGCTCTGCTCCCGGTCGTCCTGGGGGGGCTCTGCTCTCCTTATGCCGGGGTCAAACACGGGGGTTAACACGGACCCGTCTGGAGCTGAAATCACAAATGATTTCGCTGTAGCTCTCGGGATCATCCTTTCATTTCAACTTCAAATTCTTCTGCACTCTGACCTGAGTGTTCCATTAATTCAATAAAAACATGGAAGAATAAGGCAAAGAATCACTAAACTTTACAAACGACTCACTGAAAATGACCCATGTTTAGTCCTGACCCACCAGTTGACGGCCATCGGGGTCGGTGAGTTTGTTTGGCAGAGGGACGATTTTCTTCATTGTAAAAAGACCAAGGGCCGGTAAGGGGTGAAGCACCATTTTCTACAAATGCCTGCATTGTCTGTACATGATTGTGGCCATACCATTAAACAACACCAGTCTGGTATCAGGGAAACAAGTTTAGGTTCTACTGGGATCTAAAGCAGCCACGAAAACAACAAAACGCTTTGATGCCGTTAGTCCAGGGACAACATTAAAGGAATAGCCTTTGTTGTTGTTTTTTTATTTCTTGCCCAATGTTTGCCCCATTTCACCCAATCTTTTTTCTTCTTCCCATTTTTTTTCACAATTGTTTTTTCTTTCTTACTAATTTTCTCAAAATGATTCCCTATTTTTGCCCCTTTTTTTCCCCCAAAGCAATAACACGATTTTTCCTTATTTTTAGCTACATTTCCCCCCAAATTCTTCCCCGTGTTTCACACACTCCCTGTCATTGGAGATGAACTCGATATTGTAAATGTCTTCCACACATTATTGTTCTGTTTCTGGTTTAGTACAGATATCGGATAAAGCAGCGTTCAGATATTGAACGGTAGGGCTGCAACTAACGATTATTTCGGTAATCGATTAATCTACCGATTGTTTTTACGATTAATCGATTAATCGCTTGGCTGTGAAAGGTGCATGGAAATTGTATTTTTTCAGTTTTTTTTATCACATAGAGCTAAAGAGGACATGTGGAACATAGAGCAGGGGCCTCAAACTCATTAGGACCGGGGGCCAAAAACCCAGTGTTGGTCGGGGGCAACAGACGAAGCCTTTTGTATTAAGTCAGTTATGATTTAGAAACTTTTTATTGTTTGCTATAATATAACTTAAAATAGACTGAACATGACCGATCTGCACATGTTTAAGCTTCTAGAGGTTTCCAAACAGCCAAACATTTGCTGAGCTTCTACATTTGAAATCAGTTAGAACTGATGGGCTTATATTTTTACTGTTGATGTTGCTGTAATTATTTGCAGTATTTGAATACATTTCCATATTCTCTATTGTTAATTTAACTATGGATCGTGTGTCGCACATGTGTCATTAATACAAATTCATTGACCTGATAATGTAGCTCTGAGAGAAAAGGCTCCTCACTTTACTGTTGTGACGCTTTTAAACACTAATTACGATGTGTTCGCTTTGCAAAGTCCTAAAGGTAAATATGGTAAAGGTGCTTCTTGTCTTTCTGCTGCTCTAACTTTTCCAGCTCATGTTTAGCTGAACTGAAGTTTCTCCTCATGTTCTGACGTCTCCACCTGTTTCAGAAGCTCCTCTCTCTCAGTCGCTGCTTTAGTCTGTGTCTCTGTTGAAAACAGTTGATAAGTCGTCTGCAGAAGCGCCGCATGTCCCTTATGTCTGATGTTGACGTTCTCGCGTCCACTGCAGCGTTGGCGCTACCGTGCAGTGCCTCATGGGAAATGTAGTTCTAATATGTTGCAATTCACAGGCAGGCCGCATTTAATAAAAACAAGTAAACATCTCGCGGGCCGCAAAAAAATACCTCGCGGGCCGCATTTGGCCCCCGGGCCGCATGTCTGAGACGCCTGACTTAGAGTAACCATTTGTAGGAGGCTCTTTGTGCTAATTCTGCTTTCTGATTGGACGAGATAAAGACAGATATTTATGAAATTTACAATGTAGAAAACACTGCAGACCCTCACTTTAAAAACAAAGTAGGTTTTCATCCAAAATACATAATTGTCATGTCTTTTTTGCTCTATTTTAGTCTGTGTTCACTAGAAAACGATGAATTGATTACTGAAATAGTTGACAACTATTTTAGTAATCGATTAGTTGTTTGAGCCCTATTGAACGGTACCAGCCCTATACATGAGCCTGTTTTGTTTAAAAGTGTGCAAAATACAGTCTACTCTTTTCAAAATGTCTAGAGTATTCAAACAGGCATCTGACCTCTGATATGTGTTATAACATCATCTTCAAAATCATTCAAAAAGTCCTGAGGCCCAGAGCTATGCTGGAGGGCCGGATTTGGCCCTTGGGCCTGACGTTGCCTACCCCTGATTTACAGCAGTATGTGTCTATTAAAGGTGTATTATGCAACTTTTTACCCCCAAAAAGCTTGACATTTGTGCGTAGTTGACCTTTCAGTGACCGGCTGTGTGAGTGGTTGCCATGGCGCCTTTACTTTCCATCACAGTGGCCTCTGCAGCTCCAGGATAAACGGTTTGGTTGGTTTTCTGGTGAGAGGCTCCGTCAGCAGTGAAAACAGAAAAACAAACTCTTAGATATAATTGGAGCTTCACAGAGGCCACTTTGAACTGGAAAGTAAAGGCGCCGTGCTGACCACACATACAAGGTCACAGAAGCACAAATATGACTTTTCTCACATTCAAAGTTGCTTAATGCACCTTTTAACCTAGAGCGTTTTCTCCAGTTCAGTTTTATCCAAATCTAAAAGCTTCTCGACTGGAGCTTACACACTCCAGGCCAGAGTTTTTGTTTGGTTTTCGCCGCGTTTTCAGCACTTTTTCTGTTTTTGTCGCTTTTGTTATTGTGTTTCTTCAATGTGTGTTTTGTCACTTGTTTATTGAGTTTTTAGATTTGGAGACTCTAATGGCAAACTGGAGAAAATGCTCGGTTTTGGTGGGGGTTACAAAGAGTTGGAGAGAGAGCAATATTTTACTAAATCATTGTTAATTTGTTTTTAATCGAATCTATAGAAGACAAATAAAGCATTTACTAACATGAAATACTAAATTGGGACCAATGCTAAAATTAAATGAAATTATGAAAATTATTTTTACTGTTTTAACCTCTTAACTTCCGCCTGAACCGAGAGGATCTTTTTCCTCACGTCATCAGAATTTTTTTCCATCATTTTTTTGTTGGGTATTCAACTCATTCTTGTCACATTTTTGTCACATTTTTGTCATTTTTTTGTCATTTTTTGTCATTTTTTTGTCAATTTCTTGTGACATTTTTGTGACATTTATTCCACTTTTTCATCAATTTTTTGTCATTTTTTTGTCAATGTTTTCTCACTTTTTTGTCACATTTCCTCACGTCATCAGATTTTTTTTTCCATCATTTTTTTTGTTGGGTATTCAACTCATTTTTGAAACTTTTTGGTCATTTTTTTGGTCATTGTTTTGTCATTTTTTGTCAATTTCTTGTGACATTTTTGCCACTTTTTCATGAATTTTTCGTCACTTTTTTGTCAATGTTTGTCACATTTCCCTCATTGTTTTCGTCAGTTTTGTTGCTATTTTAACACCTTTTTTCCAGAAGCTTTTGTATTGGGGTAAAGTCAAACTGGAGAAAATGTGCTCGGTTCAGGTGGGAGTTAAGGGGTTAAGGCCTTTTCTAAAGGAACTATACAGAGTTTAAAAATGTTCAAACTAAGTATTTTCCTCCCCCTACATGTTCCTCCATGTCCTAATGTGTAGAATGAGCTCAGACCTGTTCACCACAACTGCCCCTAAAATCCTGTACTGT